>NW_018230973.1:0-1099 GCF_001263595.1 Phalaenopsis equestris | reverse complement strand
CAGTCGTGGATCATTTGTCAATTTTCTCGAGTTTTTTGTTGTGGGTCATTTGTTGACTTTTTCGAGTTTCCAGACAATGTTTCTTTTATTCATATAGTGCATACTAGCTCGCTTAAAGAAGCAGCAAGCTCCTAGATATAAAGGTTTGATTTACATTACAACATTTTACTTCACAGCATACCACACTGTTCTTCTTCTTTACTGTACATTCTACTGTTCTTCTCTTGTTATACTGCATGCTTTATTGTTCTATTATACACTATACCATAGTGTAGGAAAACTCAATGATTACATGTACCCTTTAAAACTAATATCAAACCCGAAGGTGCTACGACGAGGAGCTTGGAGCGAACACCGTGGGCGGCACGACGAGGACACTCAGAAGAGCAACGTCGAAACAAATTCACATCACTAGTTAGTTTAATTAACAACCCATAGGATTTTGAGATTGTTTGCCTAGCGCAGCGTAAATTCTCATATATTATATTTAAGCTTTTGCACAACTCTGTTGTGCAATTATAAGTCCTAACACTTTTAGGATTACAAGGTTACCATGCAATATGATGTAAATTCTCCTATCTTTCTAGGTCATCTGCACGATCAGATATTGTGCAAATGTAAGTCCTAAATTCTAAAAAATTGTAGGATTAAATATTGACTAACATCATTTCAAAAACATAAAGCCAAACAATAGGATAGTTGGGAAATCACCATGATTTTCCCCTAGATCTGTGATATCCCTTACTCTTCATTCCTTTGGATTCCTTAAAATAATTATTCCTATTTGAGTCACTCTCATTTTATTTTCTCATGTCCAATCTTGGAAACCTAAACTTTGAAATATGGAAGGTAAAACTATTGATCTTAATCGAGACTTTTCTTAAGTGACCCCGGTCATTTAAGATGTAATTAACTATAGGGGTTTGCCTCTATAGAGAACTTGGAACCCATGTAAAATAAACCCTATCTAATCCTCATATTAGGTAGGGAAACTTGTTGGCCTCATATAAAATATTTCGCAGACCAAACAGATGTCACAAATTCTTTATTTTGGGTGATTGGGCCTACTACAAGTGATATTTTTATTCTTCGGGATAAG
>NW_018230972.1:0-1015 GCF_001263595.1 Phalaenopsis equestris | reverse complement strand
GCATGCAATAATACTAAACTAAAAGGAAGTATACCTAGCTTTAAAATCTATTTTTCTTTCTACCCCCAAACTCGATTTTTAACTTGTACAATATTTAGAGCAAGAAAATATAAGTAGGAAGAAAAACAGTTTAGAAATTCTATCTACCACAAATATCTATCAAAAACATTTACAATTATTTATCATGATAGAAAACATGTACTAGAACGTAAATCTAAGCTAAACATGCCATAATTAAATTAACTAAATAAAAGTCTAACTAGCATAACATGTATCAACATTGGAATATAAAAATGTTCTTCAAGTCCTATTATTGTAACACGAACACAAACACACCTAATAAATGAGGGCAGTTCTTCCTTTAACTCATTACATCTCACTAACTTACTTCCAATTTCTAACGGAATCACTACACAAATATATTGGGTACTTATAAATGATTTAATAGATTCTAATCCCAAAGATAAAATTATCCCTGATATATTGGCTCCTAGGCACCAATCTCAGGCATCATCTATTCCTTTAAATTAAGCACCTCTAATAGTTATAAGGATAGTGTAAATTCATCCACATGTTACTCATCAAATAGGTTAGCTACTCCTACCAAATGAAAATAAGGTCAAAGAAAGGAAGTAATAAAATTGAGATGGAATTGTCACTGATAAATTCAAAATGTCCCTTCTAAAACTCAAGTCTGGGTTAGACCCGACTTTTAGTGGACTCGTCAATCCAACTACAACAAGAGAACATAAAAGTTTAACCATAATAAGAAGTTAAGAAGTCACCTCCCTCATGACACATAAAAAGCAAATCAAACCACTAACAATCCAAACACCTACCAATCATTAATCAAACTGATCAATCCACACTAAAGAAAACACAATACAACACTAAAAATTATGACTCTTAAGCATACTAAATCAAACCACACTGATAACTATGGGTTTCCTCCCATAAAGCGCTTAGTTTAACGTCGGTAACCCGACAAATGATTTCACCTGGATCAAAATTCCAA
>NW_018230971.1:0-242 GCF_001263595.1 Phalaenopsis equestris | reverse complement strand
ATTTTGATTCTTCATTTATTTAAGCTTGATTTCATAGTACCTTAGCTGTATTCTTAGCTGTATTGATGTGTTTGTCTCACTTAGACGAGTCCACAGGATCATGCCTGAAGTGATTTGGTTTAGTCTAGGCCGAGATCTTAAGGTTTTAGTGTGGACGGGCACAGGCTCATTCTATCGGGGACGATGACAGGGAGCCGTTCCATCAATCGTGTATCAAATGGATGGGGGAGATCGCGCCGGAC
>NW_018230970.1:0-572 GCF_001263595.1 Phalaenopsis equestris | reverse complement strand
GCTCTTACTGGACATTTACAAGAGAATGTACCTTGATGTATGTTTTTCGCTATCCTTCTTGTGAATAAGACTAGAGAAAGAGTTGAATAAAAACTTGAATTATAGAGGTCTACATTGGAGTTTAAAGACCTTTGTTTGAGAAGATCAAAAACTAAATACTAGTAGCAGTAGCTCTAGTGGTAGAGTTGTAACTATGGATGATCAAATCATTAAAATGTTTGATATCAATTTAGATAACTTGGGTCTATAGTTCAAAGTGATGGTGATATAGGTGGGGATGTTATTAGTAGAACTCAAGTTGGTTGGTTGAAGTGGAGGATTGCATCAAGCCTATGTGTGATAGAAAAGTATCACTTAGACTGATGGAAAAATTTTATAAGATGGGGGTGAGACCTGCAATGCTCTATGGTGCAAAATGTTGGTCTTTAAAAGAGAAGCATAAAACAAAGTTAAGTGTTGTTGACATGAGAACGCTTAGGTGCATGAGTGGCTTGACACTTAGAGATAAAATACGAAATGAATATATACGTGATAGGATTGGTGTAACTCCAGTGACAGACAAGATTAGAGAG
>NW_018230969.1:0-349 GCF_001263595.1 Phalaenopsis equestris | reverse complement strand
TCTTCTCAATCTCGCTAAAAACAAGGATCGCTTACGTCAATTTTTCTTCACCTAAATCCTTGGAACAATGATCCCTACATTAGATGTAAGAATACGAAAAGACAAGTGAGTAATACCTCCAAAAAAATTTTGGTTGAAATTCTCGCTGAAATAAAGATTTCTGCAATCCAAACTGTCATTTTCCTACAAATATTTAATTTCTTTAATTTGCTACTGATCTTTAAATCCTTCAAGGGCCTGTTTGGCAACGAATCTGGTCATTTTGGACAAAACAAATTTGCCTTGAATTGGCAGATTTTGTCTGCAAATTCGAAATTTATTAAATTCTACGAATTGATGGATTTAACAT
>NW_018230968.1:0-465 GCF_001263595.1 Phalaenopsis equestris | reverse complement strand
TAAGCGCCAGATCCGGTGCTTAAGTGACGGTGAAATAGAGAAGGTCACGCCTAAGCGCTACAGGTCCCGCCTTAAGCGCCTAAGGCAGTTATTTGACTGTTTAGTTCACTTTACCAAATTTTGAAGAGACATTTGAGGCACCTATTGGCTAAAGAGGATGGTTATGACCACTAAAAATGAAAATATGATTAAAGGACTTGTGAAAGGAGGCATCCTTTGGAAAATAAAGCAAATTGAGACACATTTTGAAGAGTTACCAAGGCATCTCTTGCAGATTATAAAAGAAGGAAGTTTATACTTTTTGAAGTATGCTTGAAAAGGGGGAGTTGTGAGAAATTCTTAAGAAAGTTTGAGGAGATTTTCAGGCACCACAAAAAAATTTACTTTATCATTTTTATTTTTCGTTTTATTATGAGAGTTAAGAGTGTTCTAAAAGAGAAGAGACTCAAAGGAACTTCAAGTGTT
>NW_018230967.1:3486-4848 GCF_001263595.1 Phalaenopsis equestris | reverse complement strand
TGGTGTAAGGCCTAGGTATGAATTCGACCAAGCTCAATTTCAGGTGTTGGTCTAGAGCTATGGTGGAGGCTATTTTAGAGGGTAATTTGATGGGGCTTTGTCTTCTCTTTATGTTTTGAAGTTGTGGGCACAAGCAATTGAAGTTTGGTGGAGTTTTTAGAGATGTCCTATTTCTGCCCTAATTTTTAAGCTCAAAATTAGGGTTACACAGAGGGAATCAACGCAGTGGAATGATTGGAATGGGCTGTGGAGGTCTGAAGGAAGCTATGTGAGGGATTTGGGAAGATCTCTGTGAGAAAACTTTAGCACACCTCCCATGGCCATGGAGGTGAGTTCTTATAAAAATGACCATGGGGTGGCTCTAAGGGCACAAGTTTACGTGCATTATGGTGCTTAGGTGGACGGCAGAGGAGCTCTATAGTTTGATTTGGATGAGCTGGCCTCTAGGTTTGATTTGGGTGAAGCTCCATGGGGTGGCTCTCAATTTGGCCTTTTTTCAGCCATTAGGCTGGCCGGCGGGCTAGGGGGAGCTACCTAGGAGCTCAGAGAACCCAGGGGAATATGTCACAGCAATTTAAGGGATTGAGGTTTAATTTTGGCAAAAATATCCTAAGCTTAAGCAAAAATGGAATGAAATCACTTAATTTAGGTAACCTTTGGTCCATGGCTTATTTTAGGTGGTTATATGGGTTTTGGCTCAGTCTTAGGGTCTAACCAATGGGTGAGGTGGATTTAATTTGGTGACTTTGGGGTAGTTAGGCCATCTTTAATGCATAGGTTTAATGTGGGTTCAAGTGATCAAAGTTTGGGTTTGGGCTAGGTTAGCCATGTCAAATCACCCAATTGATTGATTAACATTGTGTAGCTGATTGTTATGAAGATTTTTGGTGAAGGGTTGAAGTGATTTTGAGTTCAATTGGTAGGTCAGTTTGTGGGATTTTTTAGATTTGGCCAATTTGAGCATGTTGGGCTAGACATGGGTCTAGGTTGGGTTAGCCTTGGGCTAAGTCCAAATTAAATGGTCCACATGATCAAGGGAGGTGCTGTGAAGATTTTTCATGAAGGGATGGAGTGGAAATTTTGGAGTTAAGGCCCTCAATTTGGTCAAATTTTGAGACATGGTCAATTTGAGGCAAATTTGGGGCTTTTGGACTTTGGTTGAAATCAAATTAAATTGAGGTCCTACCAATGCCAATTGAAGGTCAAATTTGATGTGTAGGAATTTTATGAAGATTTTTCAACACAAATTGTTGCCAATTGATTGGGCTATGGGTTCAATTTGGTGGATCTAAGTCATGGGGCCAAAATTGAGTTTTTGATCTAAATCAAAGTTGGGTTCAAATCATGGATCAATTGGGCTTG
>NW_018230967.1:0-2747 GCF_001263595.1 Phalaenopsis equestris | reverse complement strand
GTGGAACTTCAAGTTGAGTAGAGAAGAGTTTGAAATTTCTAACATTGAGGGTTTCTTGTCTAGTTTTCTAAGAATAGTCAATAGGAAAGTCCTATGGCTTGAACTTAGGCTACTAAAGAGGAAAAACTGAACCTCAACCAAAAGTGAGGTCAACAGTTGTGCAGGTTGAAAATAATGTAATTGTGGTTGTCATGCTCAATATAGAAACTATTGCTACTATTCTACAAGATGCACAAACTACTCCCTTATCTAGCTCACAAGCTAAGGTGGAGAGACCGATGCATACAAGTGAATTATTCCCCTATGAAAAAAATGTTTTACTTATTGAGAGTCAGGAAGTCTACCTGACACTAATTTTCATACATTGAGTACCTTAAAAGCTAAGGAAAATCACACTTTAATCATAATGAATATGTTCAGGAAGCCACTGATGCACTTGAGAATAAATTTTTAGTTCAAAAAGCCAAAAAGAAAAGGTAAGTGGAGAAATGAACTTTTACATCTAAATGTCGATAACATTATACACGATGGAATTTATAATTCAGATGAGGAACAATTAAGCAACCCCCCTAGATCTTCTAAGAGGGAAAGAGGGCTAACTTGGGATACCATGTTTAATATTATGATTTGGAATTTTAGGGAACGGGTTAACCTTTCCTCCCTTAATAGGCTAAAACAAATATGTAGGGTCCATAAACATTTCATTTATGCTTTCTTAGAGGTTATTGTCTCTCTTAATAAGGACATGTTCTAAGGAAATTCAAGTGATACCACCACTCTTGTAACAAAAATAACAAGATTTGGATTTTCTGGAAGCGTAATGTTAATATAAGCATTATTGATGACTAGGATAAAATCATTCTTACCGATTTCAAGATGGAGGATTTAATGGTTAGGCTACTATTTTCTATCCTATTTATCTTTAGTAGAATAAATATTTGCTCTGGCACAAGCTAACACAATTGGGGGAGAAAAACACTAAAAATTGGTCAGAGGTTGGTGATTTTAATGTGATTATGAAGCCAACTAAAAGGAGGGGAGGAGGTCCATGTGATACTGCACTAATAAACTGTTTATGTGACAAAGTTTCTGAAGTGGGGCTTTTTGATTTGGGATTTTCTAGTTTACCTTTCCTTTGGACAAGGGTTTTATTTCCAAAGGGCTAGATGATATTTTCGAAATCACCACTTCCTCAACTATTTTTAACTCTCACAAGTATAACATCTAAATTATGCTGCCTCGGATCATAATCCTATTTTTTATCTTCTATCTTTTAATAACAAGCCATCTAAATATAACTTTATATTCTTTAATATCTGGACTTCTCTTGATACTTTTTTGAGTGTTATTAATCAATCTTGGCATTTTTATGGTGTTGGTAGCCCGTGGTATATCTTATGGACAATACATAAAAAAGGTAGATGAACATTTAAAGAGGTGGAATTTTCAAGTCTTTGGTAATGACCATACCAAAGTTTTAGAGGTTCAAAAAACTGTTGACTTACTGGAATCCTAGGTGCTATGTAACCCTCATCTTGTCAATGATATGGCTAAGGCTCATTTAACTCTTCTTGATGTTATTTCCTTGGAGGAAGGCTTTTTGCAACAAAAGGCCAATGATGTTTGTTTCATTGGTGGAAATCATAATACAAAGTTTTTCCATGCTACTATTAAGCATAGAAGAAATGTGAATACTATTATGAAGATTAAAAATCTGAATGGGTATGTGATTACTGATGTTGAGGAAATTGGTAATAATGCAGTGCATTACTTTCCTGATTACTTTGGGACTAATTTACAGGTACTCTATATAGATTTGGATCTCTTTGCAGAGGAAAGGGAATATGTAGCTATTCTCTCCCATTATGACATCCCAAATGAACAAGAAATCTTTTTTTCTTCTAAGGACATCAATACAAATAAGGCTCCATGCCTAGATGGATTTACCTTAGCATTCTATGTTCATTTCTGGGACATCATTAAAAAAGGTTCTTCTTGAAATTCAAAGCTATTTTCTTGGTAAAAATCCAAGTAAATTTTTTACCTCAGCTCTGATTATGCTAATTCCCAAGTGCAATGAGAAGATCAGTTGGAATAATTTTTGACTCATCTCCCTTACATCTGTTCTTTCCAATATTTTAAGTATATTGATTGTGTCTAGATTACAACCACATCTCTCCACCATTATCTCACCTTAACAATTTGCATTTATTAAAGGGTGAGAGATAACTTATAATATTCTTCATGCCCAAGAAATGATTGAGGATTTGAATAAAAAATGTAGTTGTGGAAATATGGTACTTAAACTTTATATAAAAAAAGGCATTTAACACTATTACTTGGAAATTGATTTTAAATATTTTGAAAGTAAGGGGTTTTCAAATAATTTTTACTATCTTACCAAAATTTGGTTGGAAAACAAGGTTTATAGTGTTTTAGTAGATGGTAACTCTTATGGTTTCTTCTTTGCACAAATGAGTATTAAGCAAGGAGATCCTTTATCCCCTACAATATTTATCAAAGCCTTTGATTATCTCTCTCGTTTAATTAACAGTTTGCAAGTTCAGCATCCCAACACTCAATTTTTCCATAAATCAAGGGTTTTAGTTAGCCATCTGGCTTATATAGATGTCGCAGTCATCTTCTCTAATGCTAGTAAAACTATTTTCAAAACTCTTATGTAGTTGCTTACTATTTTTCAAAACACTTCTGGTTTATATTTCAATAAAGCAAAATGTAATTTATAC
>NW_018230966.1:0-996 GCF_001263595.1 Phalaenopsis equestris | reverse complement strand
ATTTTTGAAAAATCTTTAATATAACGCCTCTAAAAGCCAACATGTCCTAGAAAACTTCTAAGCCCTCTTACATTAGTAGGAGGTGTTAATTTAGATATAACTTGAATTTTTGCAGGGTCTACTTCCATACCATTTTTCAAAATTTTATGCCCTAACACAATTCCTTCTGCAACTATAAATTGACATTTCTCCCAATTTAGAACTAAATTAGTTCTTTTGCATAACTCCAAAAATTTTTCAGTTTAAGCATACGTCAAATGATGTTCCAAATACAGAGAAATCATCCATAAACACTTCTATTCCATCAACAATTAATTTACTAAATATAGCATCATACATCTCTGGAATGTTGCAGGTGCATTACATAATCCAAAGGCATTCTTTGAAATGCAAAAGTTCCAAAAGGGCTAGTAAATGTTGTCTTTTCTTGATCCTCAGGAGAAATAGGAATTTGATGGTACCCGGTATATCCATCTAAAAAATAAAAATATTTGTGCCCAGTAAGTCTATCTATTATTTGGTCTAAAAATGGTCAAGGGAAGTGATCTTTCCTAGTGGTAGTGTTTAATTTTCTATTATTAATGCAAATACACCACCCAGTAACTTATCTGATAGGTATTAATTCATTATTCTCTTGTGCTTCAGCAGTCACCCCTCCTTTCTTAGGAACACAATGACTTGGACTTACCCAAGCACTGTCCGAAATATGATATATAATTCAAGTGTCCAATAGTTTCAGAATTTACTTTTTGACTATTTCTTTCATCATTGGGTTTAATCTCCTTTGTGGATCAACTCTTGGTTTATGTTGTTCATCCAGTATAATTCTATGCATACAGATTGAAGGACTGATTCCTTTAATATCAGCTAAGGTCCAACCAAAAGCTTTCTTATATCTTTTTAATGTATTTAAAAGTCTTTTGTCTTGCAAATCATCTAACTCTAAAGATATAATGACAGATAATGTAGATTAATTTCCCAGAAACACATACTTCA
>NW_018230965.1:0-1621 GCF_001263595.1 Phalaenopsis equestris | reverse complement strand
GAAATTTCTCATGATGGGTTTAATGAAGTTTTGAAATTTTCATGATGGAATTTTGTACTTGAATTTAGTGAAGTTCAATTTGGCATATGTGTTCAATTTTGGTGGATTTTGGGTTTAGAGTGGACTTGAGATGAATTTGGATTTAAATTTGAGTAATTTTGAATTTGTCCTTGAAATCCAGTGAGATTGGATTTGATTTTAGATTTTGTCAGATTTTAGGTGAATCTGGTGGAAATTGTGGCAACTTGGGAATTTTTGTGTAAATTAGGGCGTATGGGTGGGTTATGTGGGTGAAAGGTGCATAGGGGTTTGGTGGATGCAGTTATGTGTATAGTGGAGTGAAAGTAGTGATGTACACAGTAGAGTGAACGTAGTGATGTGCATAGTATAGTGTAGGTGGTAATGTGCATAGTAGGGTGAAGTATGGAAGTGTGAATGACCAAGCCAACTAGGGTCTTCCTAAGTCTCATGATTCTATGACAACTCTCTTTGAGTTTCATCATGTTGGTCTTAGCCAACTCAATCAAGTGCCCATGCAAGACTTCACAAAAAAGACAGTAGGTAATTTGAACTTCTAAGTGGGGTTGGGTCCCATCACTAGTCTTCTAGGGTAATCAATAAGAAATTTGTATGGCTAGATCCTAAATTCTAGAAGAGTAATTTGACCTCACCAAAAATGAGGTCAAAAAATACCACACGTAAAGCACAACGAATCACTAAGCAGCACATGGGCTTTCGTAGATGCCAAGGCTGACACGGCGTTGACATGGTTAAGTGGACAAATAGGTTATTTGGGATTTAAATAAATCTAGAAAATGCTTAATAACTTCAAAAGTTCATATCTCAGCAAGGAAAAATCACAAAAAATAAAATTAAAATACATATGGACTAAGTGAACAACGGAAAAATTAATAAACATTAAAATACAAATAATTACATTATATTTATTTTTTAGTTAAATAAAAACCCTAGAGGGTATTTAAATCCAAAGAAAAATAAATAACAGCCACCATGGCATGAATATTAAGCATTTATTGTCTTTGTGGTTAGGGAGGATCCCTGATTTTCCCAAGGTCAGAGGACACCTCTAACCCTAAAAGCCATAATTTTTCATACCTATGTCTATAATTTGATTAAAATATTCGTAGAAAATAAAATAAAAAAAAAATGAGATAAAAGTTGCTAAACTTAACAAAGCTAGTGGTTTCAAAGAAATTTTTTTTAAAAAAGGGCATAACAACATAAAATTGAATATTAAGTAATTTTCATATTAAAAATGATTAAAAATTTTAAAAAAATAAAAATAATTAAAAAATGACACAAAATTTTCTCTGATTAAAGAAGTCAACCGTAAAATGTTCCTACAAAACATTTAAGGATAGAAAGTGTATTTTGAATATCTAAATGTATTTTTCTTATGGTTTTATAATTATTGATTTAAAAAGTTATTAAAAATTAAATAAACTAAAAAAAAAATAAGACCTTCTCTGAAACATTAATTTGCAAGTTATTTACCATATGGGCACATTTATAAATATCATATTTATAGCTCAACCCTTAATAGTAGGTCACATCAGAGGATAAAGTGGGTGAAAATTATGATCAAGTGTCTATTGAAATG
>NW_018230964.1:0-2739 GCF_001263595.1 Phalaenopsis equestris | reverse complement strand
TTCTTAGGTATGCTGCAATGCTGAACTGAGAATGCCAATTTTTTTGTTGGTTGTAGGTGAATTCTGCCTTCAGTGGAAAGCGCAAAATGCTTAGAAAATCGCTTCAGCACATGTGCATGGCCCAGAAGATTGAAGATGCTCTCAGGACAGTCGGCCTTCAAGCAACAGTAAGTGTTATAAACAAGCAATTATTTTTGCTATTCGTATTGGCACAAAATTCAGAAGATTTACATTCATAATACTCAAATTCTTATGTATTTATATATCTAACACCTAAATTTCAATTTTTACATGCATACTATTTGCATGAAAAAGCTGAGTTTTACTCTTTTTTTTTTTAGAAGTTAAAGTAGTAATTTTATTTTTGTATTTTGTGTTAAATTGAGAAGATTTTTGTATAGACCGCTCAATTCTTTTGTTATTTATATATATACCGTCTTCGTTCCTCACTTTAGAGTGTCTTCTGTGTTTGTGTCTTTGTTTTCCTATTTTTAAGTCTTTATTTATAACCTTTGAATTTCATGTGTCATGTTTTAATCATTGAACATTTGACAAAAAAAGAAAAAGTTAAACTCTTTGTTGTGAATTTCAATATTTAGATGGAAATTTAATAAATGGAGGTAAAAATTGGTTGTTATGTGTGAAATTGCTCCAATTTTGTTTTGTCTTATAAGCATGTGTACAGGCGAGACCCCAAGAGCTTACATTGGAGGACTTTGTGAGGCTGCACAATTTGATCTGTACATCAAATCCCATGAAAGAATGAAACTTTATATGATTCCTTCCACAAAGGTCAGTACATATTTACCCTTTAAAGGATCTTCATTAACACTAATCGTATAAGCTAAGCCAGAGAAAGAGCACTTAATATGGGTCTTGTTCTCTTTTAAGTACATATTTACCCTTTAAAGGATCTTCATTAACACTAATCGTATAAGCTAAGCCAGAGAAAGAGCACTTAATATGGGTCTTGTTCTCTTTTACAGAATTTTTGTAGCCTTAAATGGAATTTCATCTCTTTCTCTCTCTCTCTCTCACACACACACACACATACACACAAACACATTTTTTAGGCTTTAAAGCTCCATTTCTATTTGGATTGTTATAAGTTTGGGGCATTTACATACATGCCACCCAATTCCTATGTATTTACATATCTAACTAGTATATTGTACTTTTTATATTTATGCCCCCCAAATCTTTCATATCACATCAAAAATATAAACTTACATTCATACATAAATAACAAATGTTTCTATTTTTCCTCTTTTATAATTTACTTGTTGGCCTCAACAGTTTTATTAATGCTATAGAAAAGCACTTAATTGAATATTGTTTGCGGATAATTTTTATCATGGCCCGGCCCGTTGCTTAGAATTAACTGAGACGGGTATTGTTGTTGGACGGCATTAACATCTAACTAACTATTTACATTTTTTGAACTTTCAATATATATAAAACAATCATTAATCCACACGTGCAATAAAATTTAAATCATCCACAACAACATTTCAATCCAGAACTGAATAAACTATCATCATAAAAATATCTAGCGACAGTGTTTTCTCTCTGATAGACAAAGTCTCTCATATCAAACATATTAATTTATAATTTTTCTTCTCCTGAAAGAAAATATTAATTGTAGCCATAAGTGTAATTTAGTAATTACAATCTAATATGCATTAAATTTTTTATGTTATTTTATATTATGCATGAATGGCCATAAGAAAACGCTTTCATTTCATTAAAATTTTAAATCATTTTAAGTATTTACCAATTTAATATTTTTAAAATTATCCCCAAATTTTCCTATAGATGTCCACACCACCAACTCTTTGCTTCTCCTTTTAAAGCAAATGTGACTAGTGCAACCATCTTCTCTGGAGGACAAGACAATCTGCCAGAATCTTCTCCGCTCTCAACAAACAGTTTATAACATCTACCGAACCTCCTTTGGATAAGAGAGGCGGTTTCATATCCTGAAATATTTTTAGGTACTTATCTATCTAACTTCCTCCACTGGAACTTGCCTGAGTCCGAGAGTTCTTAATCATCTGTGTTACTACAATCATCTCAGTAAATGCATCTGCAATTACATTAACCTGAGAGGGTGCAACAACTTGTACAGCATCATCTCTAGCTTCTTTCCCACAATTTTTCATATTTATGAAATAGCAGAAAAAGAGATTATAATTAATAAAATTGAATTCTTTATCATTATTACTTAAGAATTAAAATAATCATCTTAATGGATCTTTTAGATTATGATCAATCCTAATCACTATGATATCACTTTTGTTACGACCACATCCGGTGCTTAGAATTAACCAAGCCAGGTACTGCAGTTTAACGATATTAACATCTGACTATTCATATTTTTAAAGCTTCTAATACATGTAAAAGAGTCACTAATTCACAAGTGCAATAAAATTAAAATCATCCACTAACAACATTTCAATCCATAATTGAATAGTAAATCAATATATGACAGAAACACTAAAAAAATATTATAAAGATACTTAGCAATAGTACTGCTCTAATAGACCAAACCTCTTCTATCAAACATTGCTCCTTCTTTGATAAATCAAATCTCTTCTATCAAACACTTCAATCTATAACTTTTATTCTCCCGAAAAAAAAATATTCATAAGTATAATTTAATGAGTAATTATAATCTAATATACAATGAATGACTAGAAGAAAATGCATTTCATTAAAACTTTAAAATTACCCCTTCGC
>NW_018230963.1:4889-6135 GCF_001263595.1 Phalaenopsis equestris | reverse complement strand
ACTCGACCCGCTGTTATCGTTCTGTCCACTCGTCTGACACCTCCACAGTCGTTGGATCAATACACGTGCAAATGGATGACATCCATTCATCATCCTCGATTAACCTAACCTAAGAACCGTTTGACTTCTAGACTTAAGATCTCGCTTGATACTCAACCAAATCAAGTGCGGTTTGTTCTTACACCTTCATCTACTCAAGACAAAAATATTTATATGGTTACAATGCCATGAAATACAACTTTCTTTCACAATTGGTGAAATTGAGCTCAAAATTAGGCCCAAAGAAGCGCGGCCTCGGTTGGGTGCTTGTGTAAGCTTCAGTGGAGTCTGGCGAACCTCCTGGATGTGCACCTTGCACTAGTAAATTATCCAAGTAGGAGTTCAATCAACATGTGGTGCGACCTTGGTCTAGGAGTGGTTGGACGGCTCAACAGAGAGGGATTTTGATGGGGAACTTCTCTTTAAGCTCAGGTGAAGATTAAGGACACTTCAATTTAGAGTTTGGTGGAGTTTTGTGAAGGGACAAAAAAATGCCCCGATTTTAAGTGAGAAATTGGGCTTTGGCGGTGGAAATGGCGGGCTGACGGTTATGGAATTGAATCAGGAAGACTTGAAGATGCTCTAGAAGGATTTTGGCAGAGTTTCCCCACGGAATTGGATTCTTTTTCTTACTCAGCCGTGAGAAGGGTTCTATTTATAGAGGGAGGCATGTCTGCCACCATGGCAAGCCAGGGGGGCAGAGAGGATGCTTGTTTGGAGGGATAAACGACGCAAGTGATCAATGGGGTTGAGCTATCTTAAAGAGTCCAAATTTTTGGTTTGATTCCCTTGGGGCCTCTCTAGCATGGTGTTTTCCGGAAACTAGGTCGGCCGACCAAGGTTGATTTGGTGGCTAGCTTGAGCAGGGGAGCCAAACAAAAGGTTTGATTGTGATGGTTTGGGGGCTTGGGAAGGTTGGTGAAAGATTCTTTATGGTTTAGCTAAATTTTGGAAAAAAATCTCCAAATTTAAGGGATCTTTGGTCCATGGCTCAATTCTTAGGCTTTGGGTGATTTGATTAGCACTCTAGGTGGCTAACCATGGCAGGAACGGATTAAGGTTGGCTAAGGCAAAGGATTTGAGTCAACTTGGAGTTTAGGTTCAAAATTAAGGCTTTGGTTTGAACTTGGTGTCAGCACAATTTTAGGGGGGGGTCCTGTGGAAGTTGTCGATCACCAGAATCAGAATCTAGTCGCCCGCTTCGGAA
>NW_018230963.1:0-4038 GCF_001263595.1 Phalaenopsis equestris | reverse complement strand
TGGCGCATGAAGCGCCAGATCGGCGCATGAAGCGCCAGATCGGCGCATGAAGCGCCAGATCGGCGCATGAAGCGCCAGATCGGCGCATGAAGCGCCAGATCGGCGCATGAAGCGCCAGATCGGCGCATGAAGCGCCAGATCGGCGCATGAAGAGCTAGATCGGAGCATCAAGCCCAGAGATGATTTTTGTAAATTTAGACAGTTTGAGATGAATTTTACGTAAATTTTCAAAGAGTCACTTGTTCTATACAGCTATTAGAGTAATTCAATGCATCTAGATACTTTGGAAGGTCGTTTATGAAGTGATATGTCTCTTAGATCAAATGACATATCTTTTGAATTCAAAAGAGTTGCTTTTAGAGAGAAACTTTGGAGGGAATTTTGAATTCTTTCTAAAGGAGGCAGCCCAAAATAAAAGAAGAAGACTTGAAGAACATCAAGGGGGGACGAAAAGAGAGATTTTGGTGTGTGGCGTGAGGGTTAGAGAGAGAAGAGGAGATTTTGATTCTTTTCTAAAGGAGACAGCCCAAAATAAAAGAAGAAGACTTGAAGAACATCAAGGGGGGACGAAAAGAGAGATTTTGGTGTGTGGCGTGAGGGTTAGAGAGAGAGAAGAGGAGATTTTCTTCAATGTTTGTAAGAGGAGAGGGAATGTGAGACAATTCTTCTTCATTACATTTCTAAGAGAGAATTGGGAGTGCTTGTAAAGAGAGAAAGGCTTGGAGAGAACTTCTAGTGATTTGCTTGGGAAGGATGGTGAGATAAGTTATATTTTTATTTTTTATTTTGTAAACTCATTTTTATATATGAAATTCATGTTTTATCATATCCTTCCCATGAATTCTAAGTAGTCACTTTATCCTTCTCCCTACTTTGAAGATATGATTTTTTGAAGAATAGATTTTGTTTTATATGATTTTAAATGATAATAATTTGTGATGATTTGAACTCCGATCTTCATTTACTTTTCGATCTGACCAATTGAAAAATTAAAACTTGTTGAGAGACATATTCTTAAATGAGATATGATTTCAACAACATAGGGAGAATCACATTTTATTTCATGGGATAGTATATCATCCATGGGATTGGGTGCAAATAAATAGGAAAATATACTTTTTTGGGATGCAGAATTGGAGATTTTTGGTGACAGATTAAAACTCTCAATTTGGTTCAGTTGATTGGAAACTAATGTGCGATTGTTAGCTCCCAAGAGAGGGAGTAGTAGTAGCTCTGGAGTGGCGGCTGGTATCCTCTCAGCCTAACCACAAAATTAGGGACCCAACTCTAGATTAGTGAATGTTCTTTATAGCACTCGAAAGAGGGTAATGAATATGATTGCTCCTATTTGGCGCAACACAATTTATATATATATATTTTTAAATATATATTCAAATGATTTCAGTTTCTTCACAAATCCTATACTCATTGTAAAGGGGAATGATGCTTTCTTAAATTTGAACTTTCCGTCACAACAAAAACTTTGTTTAATTTTTGCAATTTTATTTCTGAAAATTTAATATTTAGTTTAGTTTAATTTTTCTAATTTTATAACTGTTATTTAGTTTAGTTTAATTTCTGTAACCTTACATCTACATTATAATTAACATTCACATGAGTAGTCAATTTTCAAATTTGGCACTTTACTTTTATTTTTTATTTTTATTATAAAATAATTTCCATAAATTACTTTGGGATTTTCCAACTTCCCTGTGGGATTGATATCTAGGACTCCATTAGGGTCCTTTATTACTTGAACGATACGTATACTTGCGTTGATATTTAGGAGAGATTTGGCAATCTTAAAAGAGCTTTAAAGGAAAAATTATATTTATAAAAAGAGTTAGGTTTTCCTGTATCGAGTTTTTGGCGTCGTTAAGTGGTGTCAATTTCATAAATATTTGCATATACAAATCTCTCGTGTCAAATTTTTGGAGCCGTTGCCGGGGAAGTAATGAAAAATATTAGTATTTTATTATATTTTTTTAAAGAAAGAAAGAGGGAGTGTTTGTAGTTTAATTGGAACATTTTCTTATTTTAGTGTGTTTGCTTATTTTTAATTACCTACTTTATTCAGTTTATGAGTAGTGTAAGATCTGAAAATTTAGTACCTTACGACTTTGAGTTAGAAAGAATTGTTAAAAAAATTTGAAAGCAACAAAAAAAGAAAGATTAGTTTAGTAAAATGCCTTGTAATTTAAATAATATTGGAAATGAAAATGAACATCATCAGAGACCTTTAAGAGTTTATGCAAATCCTACAGCAAATAAAATTCATTTGAGTAGTTAAAATCCTATTGTAGCTGTCAATTCATTTGAACTTAAACCTGCTATTATCTAAATAGTACAAAATTTTCAAGCCATGAACTTAAACATGTCAATTCATTTGAACTTAAACCTGCTATTATCCAATTCATTTGAACTTAAACCAGCAAGTTTTTTTAGAATTGTGTGCTACATTTGAATATGACAGAGTGTCAAATGATGTTGTTAGACTTTCACTTTTTCCTTTTTCACTAAGAGATAAAGCTAAGATGTGGTTAAACTCATTAGCACCTGGATCTATTAGAATATGGGGAGATTTATCACAAAAATTCTTATCAAAATATATCTCACCTTCAAAAACTTCTAAGCTTAGAAATAATATCACATCTTTTTGTCAGTTTGAAGGGGAATCAATTTATGAAGCCTGGGAAAGATTTAAATATCTCCTTAGAAAGTGCCACACCATGCGTTGCCAGATTGGTTAATAATTCAAACTTTTTATAATGGGTTGTTTGGATCTCTTAGATCGATAATTGACGCCGCTACTGGTGAATCATTAATGTCAAAACCATTTGATGAATCATATTCATGCATATTCATTAATTGATTCATTAATTGAAGAGATGACTACTAATAAGTTTCAAAGGCCCTCTGAAAAGGTAAATCCAAAAAGAGTAGCTAGTATACATGATTCTGATGCAATATCGATTTTAGCTGCCCAAATAGTTGTTATATCAAAGAAGATAGATCAATATGGAATGAATTATTCTCAGACAACACCTGTGCTTGAGGAGAACTCATTGGGACAAATGATAGAATCTCAATCTTTTTATGTGACTTTAAATGCAATAAACAATCGTTCTAATAATTCTTATGCCAATTATTATAATCCTGGTTGGAAGAATCATCCAAAATTTAGTTGAAGTAACAATAATTCTAATGCCTCAAATTTGCAACGGGGAAACAACACTACGAACCCATTGGGAAACTCCAACAATCAAGGGAACCAAGCTTATAAACCTTATTACCTCCCAGGTTTTAATAATTTGCAGAGTAAGGAGAAAAATTTATCAATGAAAGAATTGATATTGCAGATGTGTAGTCAATTACAAAGTT
This sequence comes from Phalaenopsis equestris, assembly GCF_001263595.1. NCBI lineage: Eukaryota > Viridiplantae > Streptophyta > Magnoliopsida > Asparagales > Orchidaceae > Phalaenopsis > Phalaenopsis equestris. The sequence goes on along the minus strand of NW_018230963.1, from coordinate 657 downwards.
AAGGAGCCGCTATCAGAAACATGGAAAATCAATTGGAATGTATTGCTACTGCACTTAGCAATAGACCTCCAGGAACATTGTCTAGTAATGTTGAAGTAAATCCTAAAGATCAGAACAAAGAGCAAATAAAGCTATTCAATCGAGAAGTGCAAAAAAATTAGAAAACAGAGTTCAACAAGAAGTTGAAGTTGAAAAAGATGAGGTGAAAAATGAAAAATCTGGTGAAGATTTTCAGTTTGAAGCAGAAAATCCTATTAAACTAATGAAAATCACTGTAGAAAGACCACCACCTCCTTTTCCTCAAACATTGAAGCATAAACATAGAGATAATCAATTTGCAAATTTTTTTAAACTTTGAGGAAATTAATGATAAACATTACATTTGTTAAAGCTTTGGAACAAATGTCAAGCTATGTGAAGTTCATGAAGGATATACTTAATAAGAAAAGGAAGTTTGTAGATAATGAGACTGTTGCACTCAGCGAAGAGTGTAGCGCTATAATTCAGAAAAAGCTTCTTGAAAAACTTAAAGATCCTAGAAGTTTTACAATTCCTTATGCTATTGGCGAACGATTTTATGGAAAAGCTTTATGTGATTTAGGAGTCAGTACTAATCTTATGCCATTATTAATTTTTAGAAGGTTGTGCTTAGGAGAT
>NW_018230962.1:0-358 GCF_001263595.1 Phalaenopsis equestris | reverse complement strand
AGATCGAGCCAGACAGCGCTTCGGGACATAAACTGTGGGCCGAGTAAGCATCTACGTGGATAGTGGCGTCCAACTAGAGCGCGCCACACATGCCTTTGGAGCTGCCTAGGATCTAGTTAGCACGCGCTGTTTAAATAGACAAATAGGGTTTTTCCAATTTTTTTGAATACCCTTAACTTAGAAAATTCATAACTTCGTGTATAAAATCACAAAAATAAAATAAAAATACCCACTTGCTCACTGAACAAAGGAGAACAATGTGGAATAAATTTCAAGTCTATTTCGTGCATATTTTATTTTTTAATTATTTAAATACTATTTTGAATCATTTGATTCTCTATGCATAATGGCACATCAC
>NW_018230961.1:0-437 GCF_001263595.1 Phalaenopsis equestris | reverse complement strand
CACACTCTTTTGCATCTCCTTTATTCTTAAAAATGAGGGACCAAAATACTCTTTCTCCACTCCTCGGGCACCTTTTTAGTTTTTAAAATAATCTTTAAGAGTTTAGTAAGCCAAGAAGCTCCCAAATCTACTATATATTTCCACACTTCAATTCGGATATCATCAGGTCCTACAAACTTTCCACACTTAGTTTTCTTTAAAGCTTCATCAACTTCTTTTTACTAATGTGACGGCAAAAATGAAACGTTTTATTATTATTAACGATATTAAGATCACTAAGGTCAATATTATTTTCAGAAACTTCATTTAAAAGTTTATCAAAATAACCCACCCACATTTGATGAATATCTTTTTCTCTAAGAAAAACACTTTTTGATTTTCATCTATAACACACTTTACTTTAGTTAAATCTTTACTTTTGTTTTCATTATGTTTGG
>NW_018230960.1:4229-5339 GCF_001263595.1 Phalaenopsis equestris | reverse complement strand
AACCAAGTAAACCCATTGGAAAACTAGAACAATCATGGGAATAATAATTTTAGATCGACTTATCCTCCAGGTTTCAATCGTAATACACAATTTAAAGATAAGAAGTTTCCTATAGAAGAAGTGGTCTTACAAATGGGAAATCAATTACAAAGTCAAAGAGCTACAATTAGAAATACTAAGAATTAACTTGGGCAAATAACAAATTTATTAAGTAATACATCCCAAGAAACACTTCCTAGTAATACTGAAACAAATCTAAAATACTAGAATAAAGAGCAAGTAAAAGCCGTTCAACATAGAAGCGGAAGAGAGTTGGAAGGTAGGGATCAAAAAGAAATTGAAGAGAGAGAGAAGAAATTGAAGAATCAAAAGAGGACGCTCTAAAAGATTCTGAAAGACATATTTCTCCACTGAAAATTGATTTGGAAAAACCACCACCTCCATTTTCTTAGAGACTTCATCAACAGAAGTTGGATAAGAAATTTTTAAATTTTTTGGAAATATTTAAGAAGCTTACAATTAATATTACATTTGCTAAAGCCTTAGCACAAATGTCAAGCTATGTAAAGCTTATGAAGGATATTCTCAAAAGGAAAAGGAAATTTGAAGATAATGAGACTGTTGCATTTAGTGTGGAGTGCAGTGCTATAATTCAGAAAAAGCTTCCTGAAAAGCTTAAAGATCCTGGTAGCTTTACAATTCCATGTGCAATGAGAGACAGATTTTAAGTGAAAGCTTTATGTGATTTAGGTGCAAGAACCTTATGTCATTATCAATATTCAAAAGATTGGGATAAGGAGAAATAACCCCTACTACTGTAGCTCTGCAGTTAGCAGATCATTCGATAACATACCTTAAAGGAGTTATAGAAGATGTCCTAGTGAAAGTGGATCAATTTATCTTTCCTATTCATTTCATTGTGCTAGATTTGTAGGAAGATAAAGAGATGCCTATCATTTTGGGGAGACCTTTAAAGAAGAGCAAAGATAGATGTGCAGAAAGGCGAATTAACAATGCGCATCAATGATCAAATTGTTACTTTCAATATTTCAAGATCAATGAAATATCCTGCAAAAGGTAAAGATGATGAATGTTATAGGATGGATGTTA
>NW_018230960.1:0-1611 GCF_001263595.1 Phalaenopsis equestris | reverse complement strand
AAAAATGGATTGGTCAGTCAAACATGACTATGCTTTGTGGGCTTATAGGACTGCATACAGAACTCCTATAGGAATGTCCCCATATAGGCTAATATTTGGGAAAACTTGTCACTTACCAGTTGAACTTGAGCATAAAGCATATTGGGCGATTAAAGAGTTAAATTATAATTTGAAAGATTTTGGTGAGAAAAGATTATTGCAATTAAATGAGCTTGAAGGGATAAGGAACGAATCTTATGAGAGTGCCAAGATTTCTAAAGAAAAGATGAAGATGTGGCATGATCGAAGGATTCTTACTAAAAATTTTTACCCAGGGTAACAAGTTTTGTTATATAATGCAAGGTTAAGATTTTTTCCAGGCAAACTTAAGCCCAGGTGAATGGGCCCAATTATTGTGATAAAAGTTTATCCTTAGGAAGTTGTGGATATTAAAGATCCTAAGTCTGAGAAATATTTAAAGTTAATGGTCATAGACTGAAACCTTATTTTATAAGGGATCAGCATAAATTTAACGACGAAATGATGTTGGGTTGACTAGGTAAAACCAAGAGCTTTTTGGGAGGCAACCCATAGTTATCATATTGTTTTTATTTTGATTGTTGTTTTATGTGTGATTAAGAAAATTGGGGTAGTATTTTTGAAACTATTATGTGTTAGTAAAGATTTTAAGACTTTATTTAGTGACCAGGACATGTTAGAATGAGAATTTGGATGTTAAGTTGACTAGTGCAAAAAAGTGCACTGGCGCTTAAGCGCGGCAGTTGAAACACATGTACAAAATTAATATTCTAGAAGTTTTAACCTCCAATTAGTTTGTAAAAATATGCCAAGTCAGTTTCTAAACATGTCTAGGACTTATTGGAAGGATTTAGGTCTATAAATAGAAGGGTTTTGTGAAGGAATTTTACCCCAGATCATTTCTAGCCCAAAAAGTCTATGAGAAAGTGAGATTTATATAAAATGTCTTCAAGGGAGATGTATTTAAAGAAGAAGGAAGAAACCATGAGAAAGAGGTTCATTAGTCAAAGTGCACAAGAGATGTATAATAGTTTCTTAGCTGTTAGTGTTGAAGGGATATCAGAAAAGATCAACAAAATTGAGAATACTATGGCTTTATTGGAGACCAAGGTACTTGAGTTGCTTGCTCATCTAGAGCATATTGGATGGCAATTGAAGATGCAATTTAGCCACATATGTTATATAGAGGAAGCAGATAAGGCGATGTTCATAACATAGAAGTGGATTGAAGAAGATATGATAGTATCAGAGCTCGACACCCCCGTCCATTTTATCAACTTTATATTCCTGGAGAGACTAATGAAAGATAGGAGACTAATGAAAGACAGGAGTTTTTTCCTTTAAATGAAGAATGAAATTAAGTTTAGTATTAGAATTTGTGTGTTAGAAGTTGTTGTTTTTATGTGGTTTAGTGTTTAAGTCCTTCTTATATGTGTTTAATTATGAAATGATTGTTATGTATTTGTATTTAGAAAAATTTTCTCATCCAAGACTATTTGGAGTGAGAATTAGGTGTTTTTTGGCATCAATTTTTAATGTAACGAGTGTAGAGTGTCCCCTTGCACGGCTTAAGATGATCTACGGTCCGTCCGC
>NW_018230959.1:0-333 GCF_001263595.1 Phalaenopsis equestris | reverse complement strand
TGAATGGACGACGGAGATCAAGCCGGATGATTATCCAGGACGATACAGCAGGACGCGTGGCAGCTGAGTCAGAAGGGGGCGTCGAATAGGGGCGTGCCGCGTGGCTTTTCGACGGATCTGAGGATCCAGTCAGCTCGCGGTTTGAATAAATAAATAGGATATTTAATAAATTCAGAAAATAGCTCCTAAACTTCAAAAATCCATATCTTTGCATAGAAAATTCATAAAAATAAAATAAAAATACCCTCTTGCTTAGTGGACAGAGGAAAACCATGTGGATATGTTTTTACATTAACTCGATGCATAAATTATTTTTAAAAAATTAATTAGGGT
>NW_018230958.1:0-869 GCF_001263595.1 Phalaenopsis equestris | reverse complement strand
TTTCTTTTATCCTCACATTTTGAAATACTTGGTTTTATTTTTAATGAATGTGTTTATACATCCAAGTACTTATAAATATATCATTTTTATCTTTTTTTTTTGGTGCCGAATGAGCGCTAAAACTCAACCCATAAAAATTCTTCATTTTATTCCTAATCACTATATCGAGCACCTAATTAGTATATTTTGAAAATAAAATTTTGAGATCCGGATGTTGCGCATAAATATATGTTGATGAGATGAATTTTTATATGTACAAAGCTTACGAAAAAAATATTGCATCAAGGCTCCGCACGTAGAGTTACGTGAGGAGTTCAATGAAATCACGCCACGTGAAGGTAACATGAAAAAAAAAATCGGCCCGGTAACACGGGGGAATATTCCCTCTGTGTTATTCAATGTTATTCAGGTGTTATTGTGTTCTGAGAATATTCTCGGTGTTATAACAACACAATAACACATCAATAACACGTGAATAACACACAATAACACCTGAATACCACACAATAATACTTGAATAATACGTGATAAATATTCTCTTGGTACTGATGGAATATTTTCTCCAAAGCTTTCACAGACAAATGAATAAAGAATTAAGGAATCAATTATATTTATTCTATATCTGTACCGTACGAACAATAACGCATGAAATGCATGTTTACGTTCTTTGTAGTGCTATTTTTCCTTGGAAGAAATATGTTACAATTAATAGGTGCCACTTAATCAGGATTTTCGCCGTAAAAAAAGGCTCTTTGTTCAAGAATATCTCATATTCTGCTCGTTAAGTAGCTTCTGTTCTGCTCTTTCGTTAAATAAATAAGTCAAACATAAATAATTACAGATAAAGTAAAGAAAGGACGAAATATATA
>NW_018230957.1:0-1280 GCF_001263595.1 Phalaenopsis equestris | reverse complement strand
TAAAGTCATTTGAAAATATATACATAAAATGTTTTCTGTCAAATAGGAACAATCCTAATTTTTACCCTATTTCGAGTGCGTAAAGAACATTGACTAACCAGAGTTTGGTCCCTAATTCTATGGTTAGGCGGGGAGGATACGGGCTGCCACTCCAGAGCTCCCACTACTCCGTCCCCTCAAGCTAACATTCTCGCATCAGTTTCCAATCAACTGGACCAAATTGGGGATTTTAATCTGTCACCATAAATTCTCCAATTCTGCATCCAACAAAGTATATTTCCTTATTTTTTTGAACCCAATTTGATGGATGAAATACTCTCTCATGAAATCGAATGTGATTCTCGCTATGTTGTAGAAATCATAGTTTTTTTCGAAACATATGTTTCTTAACACATTTTAACATTTCAATTGACCATATCAACAAAAAGTAAATGAAGATCGGAGTTCAAATCATCACAAATTATTGACATTTAAAACTATATAAAACAAAATCAATTCTTCACAAAACCATATCTCAAAGTAGGGAGAAGTATAAAGAAGACTATTTAGAATTCATGAGAATGATATGACAAAACACATATTTTATAGATAAAAATAAGTTTACAAAACAAAACAAATAAAAGACACAACTTATCTCACAATTCTTCCCAAGAAAACTCCTAAAAGTTCTCTCCAAGCCTTTCTTTTTTTACAAGCACTCTCAATTCTCTCTTAGAAGTGTAATGAAGAAAAAATCTCTCACCTTCCCTCCCCTCTTACAATCCATGAAGAAAATCTCCCCTTGGCTTTCTCTCTCTCTCTAACTCTCCTTCTTCACGCCGCACTCCTCACACCCAAAACTCCTCTCCTTTCAAGCCCTAAACTTCCCTCTCTTTTAATAAAGGCTGCCTCCCTCCAAAAAGAATTAAAATTCCCTCCAAAATTTTGTCCAAATGTCAACACTTTCGAATTCAAAAGGCATGTATATTGATCCATGAGACATATCCCTTCATAAAAGAACCTTTCAAAGTGTCTAGATGCATTGAATTACTCCAATGGGTGTTTAGAAAAAGTGTCCCTTAAATAATGGGAAAAAATGTGCGAAGAACCGCCTTAATCCGCAAAAAGTTGTCTCTGGCGCATCTGGCGCCAATTAGCTGAAGACTGCATTGTTCTGGGTTTTGGTGCATCTGGCGCCAATCCGGCGCATTTAGCACCACTTTGGCACATCTGGCGCTAATCTGATGCATCTTGCGTCATAATTCAAAACTTTGTTGTTTTGGCTCCAAATTTCATCATTT
>NW_018230956.1:0-318 GCF_001263595.1 Phalaenopsis equestris | reverse complement strand
AGTAGCGTCATGAAATTCTTGTAATTGTTGATTTATAAAAAAGGTACGGTTTATTGGCCCTTTTAATTTTTCAAAAAAAATGCTGGAATTTAAATTTTCTAGTAGCATTATCAAATTCTTGTAATTGTTGATTTACAGAAAAAAAACTCGGTCAAGTTTTTGGCGTCGCGTTGCCGGGGAGAATTTTAGGAGTAACGGACATATTAGAATTATTAAAAAGTTTTTACTTAAATTGCAACTTCTCTATATACTTATATATTTATATTTATATTTATATTATTGAGAACAAATTTTAAATTGTATGCGCATTTGGACCTG
>NW_018230955.1:0-1519 GCF_001263595.1 Phalaenopsis equestris | reverse complement strand
AAAGCTTGATGCGTGCTAGAAAAATCGCGGCGGTAAAGCGGGCTATCGTCTTAGCGTTATACAAAAGTTCAGCACACAAACAGATGAAAAAGAAACAAATCGTGATGACTCCAGAAGTTTTTACGTGAAAAACTCGTAAAGAGAAAAACCATTGGGTCTGACCCAGTTGCTGAAATCCATTATTGAATTGATGATTACAAAAATCACTTATCCCACAGACGGGAAAATGATAATTATATTTTCAGATTACAATGTTAAATGACGGTCGACAAAGGTAGGAAACTGTCGACGGTGATCGACGGCGATTGGCGGTGGTTGAGGTTGACAACAGAGGTCGGCGGTGGTCTTCGGCGGACAGTGATGGTTGACGGCGATTGACGGTGGTCGACAACGGAGGTCGGCAGTGGTTGACGACGATCAACGGTATGCTTGCAACTTCTTCTCAAGGTCTTAGGCTCTCTCCCTATACTTCCTTTTCCCCTCATGTGAGAGGTGGTTGTCTATTCATAGTGTTCTAGGTGCAATTAATGCAAGAATATTAACCATTTAGATCAGACGTCCGAAGAGCTTCCCTCGATCATACAGCGTTTAATGAATACTCGGGTGCTTTAATGATGTCATAATTGAGTGATCTTGGGCTCGTTGGATTCGTCTTGTCGAGCCCCTCGATTTGTCATATTCGACAACCATTTGACCTTCCAAATGTTTCCGAAAATCTTTTAAATATGGTTCAATGACTTGATTTAGGCTTGATTTGACTCGGATTAAACTAGTTTTTATATCATTCGGTCTGTCTTATCAAACCGGTCAATTTGACTATAAGTTTGCTGAAATCGAAGCTCTGGATGAATTTTTATCAAGATTTGAATGTTTTTTGTTCAAAATATTGTCTGGGGATCTGCGCCATATCTTGAGATTCGTGTCGGACGATGAAAATTAATTGATGGCGTATCAAAGCTTTTATCTTTTATTATTTTTTCATGGCTTAGATCTTTTAATTCAATTCACTTTCTAAGGCCGCTGTTACATGAGATTTTTAGAGAAAATGTCTATTTTAAAGTCTTTATTTTATTATATTTTTTTGTAATATGTATATTCTAAGATTTTTAACTTTAAGGATTTTTTAGATTTTTAGAAATATATATTAAGTTTCTACTTTGGGTAGCTGTAGCTTTTTAGAAAGGTGATTGTAAAGCTGTGAGAAAATAATTTCTTAGAAATGTTGTGGTTGGAATTATGAATATATATTTTTTAATAAAATTCATACAACAACTTTATTACAATCATAGTTCAGATTAAAAAAAAAAAAACTTCTAAAAAGCAATAAGAAAGCAGTTCCCCAAATGAAATTGTGGTGTCGGACTGAAGCGCAATGCAGACAGAAAGTTGTCCCAAATAGATTTTTAAAACTCTTCTAAGATTTTCTTTTTTGAGAACTTGTATATTTTGCCAATATTTTCGTCTTTTAAAATGTTTAGAATATTTGTGTCTTAAAAAACTTTTATTTTATGATATTTTA
>NW_018230954.1:36742-37095 GCF_001263595.1 Phalaenopsis equestris | reverse complement strand
CTTAGGCAAATAGTGCATTTTATTTTCATTTGAAATTTTTGAAATTCATGCATTGTGCACTGGCGCCTAGGCGCCACATCTCGCGCTTAAGCACGAGCAAACTCGAGAGGCAGGCGCCTAAGCCCCACTTACCCTTGCTTAAGCGCCGGTTTGCGAACGGTTAAAAGTGAATTTTTGAGCCATAAATCGCCATTTTTAACGCCACCGTCACCTTCTTCCTCTCAAGTTCACAATTTTTTAGGGCTAGGACACATCTACAGTGATGATTTTTTAGTGGAATCAAGTGAAATTTTCTAGATCCAAGTTCTTTGAGGTAAGAGCTTTACTTCTATGTAAAAATTTTAGATTTTCAC
>NW_018230954.1:35472-36526 GCF_001263595.1 Phalaenopsis equestris | reverse complement strand
AAGGCAAAGCCCCTTTCAATTCGAGTAAATTTGTTAGTTCAAAAGCTCAAGATCAGTATAGTGATGCGTTGCAATCACGCAAACTGATTCAGGGGCAATATTTTATAAATTCGGGTGGAGAAGTAGAAGATTTAGTTGTTCGCCGATAGTGGGACAATTCTGTTGTTTCTCTGCTATGATAGTTATATGATGGTAGTAATAAATACTACGAGGGAGTTCTATGCAAATCTCCCTGAAGCTGAAGAAAATCGAGTCATGGTTAGAGGGAAGTTAATACCTTTTTCGCTGGAGGTAATCAACTTGTTTTACCATTTAACACCAGATACATTATGTTTTTATGCAAATTATAGTCCTACTGAAGCAAAATTAGATGAGATTATTTCTTACAAGACTGTTGGGAGAGGATTTTTGAAGATAACTAATGAAAGGAGAGTTAACTTCCCAACTTCAAAGTTATGTGTACTTTCAAAGGTCTGACACTATTTCATTCTGCTGGTCTACTTCCGACCCCAACAAATCATCTCAGTGAAGTTACAAGAGAGAGAGAGCAACGTTAAACTATTCTATCCAGGAAGGAAAGCTCATCAACATTGGAGCATTGATCTGTCCGACTATCATCAGTTTTGCTATAGTTGTTACAACTGCAGGTCTGGAATTTGCTTCCTTGATCTTTTCTTTGTGTGATCAGGCTGAAGTTAAATATTATAGCTGGGAGGAAGTGTTATTACCTCTAAAGCCCATCACTAAGGTGAATTTAAAGGCTTATTCTGAGCATTCAATTTTTGGCTGGAGAGGAGGATTTTCCAGAATCTATGGAATGGAGACGCCTGGTGCTTCTACATCTAGACCATCTACCTTACATGCTTCTACATCTCGAGGTGAGTCTATTGATACCCAAGATGAGTTATTACAAAAGATGATGGATAATATCAATTTTATCGTTGATAAGGTATAAAATTTAGAGTGTTTTGCAGATCATACTAATAGTTATAATAGGAGAAAGAGTGATTATGAAGAGAAATTCCACTCATCTTTGGAGAGCCTGATTAAAGGT
>NW_018230954.1:33310-34427 GCF_001263595.1 Phalaenopsis equestris | reverse complement strand
CTTGCCTGAAAAAGAAAAAGAAAAGAAAAAAAAAAGAAAAGAAAAAGAAAAGAAAAAGAGAAAGAAAAGGAAAATCGAAAAAGAGAAAAAAAATTTAGGAAGGAGAAGCTTGAGGATTAGTGCCTAATCAAAAAATGGTTCTACATTTGATCGTTTTAAAGTATGAGCCTTGAGAAACTCTTAAGCTTATAGATATAATATAGTAAATAAAATTATTTTTAACGAAAATTTTTAAGTGGAATAATAAAAGAAATAAATTCTAAATTTAGAAAATCTACAATACGTTTCTAAATTAGATAGAAACTCATATTTTCATCTTTCTTAACTTTAAGAATTTCTAAACTTTAAGTTGGTCTCATTTAATGAATATTTTTTCTAAATTAAACTGCTATATTTTTAAATCTAAATTTTGGCTATGAAAATTCATCCTTTCGACCTACTTTGTTCAAATCCCTAAAGTTGACACATTCACGGATTTATCCATTTTTCTTCTTAATGGGTACAATGTTAGCTAACTGATACGCCTAAAATATATAATATTTTTAGACACATTTTGGTACTTATTTTTGAGATATTGCGCTTTAATGGTAGGTATTTTTGTGTATTTCGTTCAGGTGCAGATAAAAAGGTGAAAAATGCTTAAAGGAGTGAAAAAGGATCAAATTGGGAGCAAATTGGTGAAAAATTTGCAAAAGAGTTTTGGCGCTTAAGCACCGGTTAAACATAGAAGGTCGCGCTTAAGCGTTAGAGAACCACGCTTAAGCGTCTGTGGCAATTATTGAACGAGCAAATTCATTTATGTGAATTTTGAAGAGGAAGAGGTTTTTGAGGCACTCATTGGCTTAATAGGTGGTTATAACCACCATGAAAGAAAATTATCACGAAAGGATGCATCTCTTGGGGAAATACATCGAATCTAGACATATTTTGAAGAGAAACCAAGGCCACCTTTTGGAAAATTATAAAAGAAAGAAGATTGAGACTTTGGAAGAGGTCCTGAAAGTATTGGAAAGTTTTGAAAGTTCCCATTTGGGGAGTTAGTTCGGAGAGATTTTCAGGCACCACCTTTACTTTTATTTTATCCTTTTTGTTATTTTATTTTGAGTGATTGTAAAGA
>NW_018230954.1:28656-33250 GCF_001263595.1 Phalaenopsis equestris | reverse complement strand
TACTTTTTGTTTTAATTGAGACTTGTTGTTGGTTTGACCATGATTTCTTCATTTAAACTAAAGTGTGGTTTTATTTTCTCCATCAATTCTGAGTAGCTTTATTTATCTTTCTTTTTAAAATGACAAGTAATTAAGTTTTTGACTGAATGGGTGTAGAGTTAAAGGACTTTAAAGTGACAGGTTAAAGCAACTAACTTGGTTTATTATTTTAGGTTTTGTAACGAGATGTTAGCCCCCAGGTGGAGAGAATTGAGGGAACTCTAGAGTGAGCTAATATCTTCCCTACTTAGCCGGTCTTCAGAACTATTCAAATTTTAAATTAGCCAAAGTTCTTTATAACATCTCTAGTAAGGGTAAAGAATATTATTGCTCCTATTTGACACAACACAATTTGCATACTTCCACAACAAAATTCCTATACTTATTACTGATTCATAACAAGAAGAAAGATATTTTCATATTTAGTGTTTTTCGTCTACAAAAACTCTAGTTATCTTTTTAAATTGTTATTGTTCTATCAAAATATTGAAAATACCAAAAATATTTAAATTTTCATTAGTGCAAAAATCATCTTTAGTTTAGATAATTACTTTTTATTAAAAATAGAAAGTTTGATATTCAATAGTGCATATTGCGTATTCTCCCTATGGGTTCAATATTCCGGTCTTAATCAAAATGTTTTATATTACTTGATAATGATACGTATAGTTGGGTAGTATCCCAATATATATAAATTAAAAGTTAAATTCTTATTTTTCTTCAGGATCAAGTTTTTGGTTTTGTTGCAAAGTAAGGAAATATAAGTGAAATATAATATGAATTATTGTTGTACTGTGCATATTAGCATTATCCAGGGATCAAAATGTTTGTTTGTGAATTATTTTAAGATGAAAATTAGTGTTCAAAAAGACTAAATAGACTTTGGAGTGAATTGAAAGAAAGCTGAAAATTGCGAAAATTAAAAGAATGAATTTTTTTGCCACTGGTGCCCGCAGCGCCTTCAACCCGAAAATCCCTAAACCCCTTAAAATTTGTGATTTTCACAATAAAAACACAACTTTTACTCTTTTGGTTACCTTTTTAACCTCTAATTTTTGCACCTAGGGCTTCATATTGCTTGGATTTCAGCCGATTTTAAGGTAAAAGAAGTTTGGATTTCATCTTCTCTAGGTAAGAGCTACACTTTGAACTCAAAATTTTTTATTTTCACCAAAGATTTATCTTAAATTGTCGAGGTCTGAAATTTTGAAATTTTTTTAGAAGATTTTGAGAAAATCCTGCTGTGAAAAACTCTTACTTAGTAGATTTAAGTTTAAAATGTTTCACATTGTGATTTTTGGAATTTTTGGGAATTTATTTGGTTTTTGTCAAATTTTCTTAGTTTACCATGGCACAGAGAATGAGCAAGGGGAAGAGAAATGTGGATTTTGATGATCAAAAGTTTGTCAACTACAAGGCTAACATTTGTTTCAATAGTCTACTTACAACTAAGAAAGTAATTCTGGATCGAGGATTTAATGTCCAGGTGGAGAAGTCAAAAGATTAATCAATACTCGGCAGTGGTCAATGCTCAGCTGTGAGAAAATTTACGTTACTTTACTGCCGAGGCTATTATTGGTGTAGTGATGGACTTCTATGCCAACTTTAAGGTAACTTCTGAAAATTACGTGTTTGTTCGTGGGAAAATGATGGAATTTAGTCCAAGGAGAATTAATGAATTTTATCAGTTGGAGGATGTGTATAGCTGCCAGTACAAATCATTTTTTTGCTAAAAATGAGGCCTTAGATGAAGGAATTTCTTTTCTTACTGATGGAAGAGGAGCTTGGAAGGTGAAGAATGATGTTTAGGTAAACTTCCCTCTTTCTATGTTAATTGCAGTATTTAAGGTCTGGCACTACATTATTTCTGGTAGAACGATACCAACAAATCATCATAGTGAAGTTAATAAGGATAGAGCCATCTTAAACTTCTGTATCCAGGAAATGAGAAGGATAGATGTTGGCTCTATTGTTTATAGAAACACTCGTTATATTGATTTGGGAGAGACTACTGGTGGTTTTGCACACCCTGCCCTGATCTTCACACTATGTGAACAGGTGGGAGTTGATTTTAGAAAGGATGAGGAGACGATTGAACCTCTAAAACATATTGGGCCTACCAATATTAAGACTTATGAATCTCTTGTTTGATGGAGATGTGGAAGTAGGAGTAGGGATATTCCTTCTACTTTAAGTACCCCTACTTCTAGTACCCCTACTCTCCATGGACTTATGAAGCAGATGATGATCCAACAGAGGATATATTGGGAATGGAAAGTAGAATGGAAAATATAGAGGGCAGAAATGCACACAATGATGATTTGACAAGGCAAAAGTTTGAATATGATGCTGCTTATGATGATGCGATGGTCAGATACATGAGGGGTGACCACTCAGTTAGTTTCCTACTCACCCTGTTTTTACCTCGTATTGGTAGCAAAATTTGGATATGGAAGAAAAAGAAGATGACGATTGGTCATGTTTTAGTTTGATTTTTTGTTTAGTTTATGTTTAGTTGTACTTTATTGTTGTGGCTTGTGATTGTTTGTTTTTAGAGTGTGATACTTTGTTTTATTTTAAATATTATGTTGTATTGTGAACAGTAGGATTGTGAAACTGTTTTTACATTGGAAATCAATTTAGTACTTTTGTTAGTTTTTAGTACTTTGTTAAATGCATTTGTAGTTAAATCTTTGTCAGCAAATTTTAATATGTATTATATGTTATTTAATGTTTTAAGTCTTGTAGCTTTCCATATTAGCACCTGCAATATTTCAGAGTTAAGTTTCAATATCAAAACCTTTTATAGGTAAGTCTTGCATTTATGTATTAAATGTTTTTTTTCACCCTTTATTTTTTCAGTTTTTCATGCTAAATCTTTTAAAAAAAATTTAAGTTTGGGGCGAAAGAAAAATTTCTTTTTAAAGAAAAGAAACTTAATTTTATTTGTCCTCAATTAACTATATTTTTAATTTTTTTTTAAATTTAACATGACCATTGGTACTATAGGGTAACTTTTGATAACTATATTTGTGTTTAAATATATAGTAAAATTAAGTAAAAATTTTCAATAATAAATGTTAATTTTGGAGATTAATATATTTGGTATGAGAAAATAAGACTGTTTTTCTATTGTAAGTAAAGGAATTTGTGTTTTTGAAATATTAAAAATCTTAGAGATTCATGTAAAAAGAAAAGAATGAAAATTATGAAAAATCTTTAAAGCTAATATAAATTTATAAAGTGAAGGAATGTGAAAAGTTTTTAACTTTAAGAAGAAGATAGTGAAGTTTTAAATCATTAAAGTCTATCCAGATATAATAATCCTCACATGAAAAATAAAAAAAGAAAAGAAACGAAAAGAAAAGAAAAAGGGGTTGAAAATGATCCTGAATCCATATATATCAATCCTCAAATAAAAAAGAAAAAGAAAAAAAAGGGATTGAAAATGATGCTGAAAAGAAAAGAGAAAAAAGAAAAGAAAAGAAAAAAGATGTGAGGAGAAGCTTGAGTAGATGCCTAATTAAAAATTGGCTTCACTTGAATCAACTTAAAGAGGAAGGCTTGGCTACATTTTCTAAACCTATATTTTAGTATTAGCATATTTATTAGTAAATTTTCATGAAGTTCTTTTTTATATGGATATTCTAAGTGGCTTTAATATGAATAATTTGCAACTTTTCTTGAAAAGAATAGAGAATAAGAAATCTTAGACTTGACTAATAGATATTCTTATACCTTTAGTATTAACTGGAGTTATTTTACATTTTTTTTAAGTTATGCTATTGTATTTAGTGGAATAAAATATAGAAATCTAGAAGTTAAATTGTTTGTCATGAGTCATATTTTTATGTAGTAAAGGAGTTACTTGAGGACAAGTAACATTTAAGTTTAGAGGATTTTGATACACCAAAAATATATGCATTTTTAGACCCATATTTATACTTATTTTTGGTGATATTGCACTTTAAAAGAAGGTATTTTTTATGTTTTATTGCACATTGTTGATTTTTAGGACTTAGAGCAAAAAGGAAGCAAAAAGGGTGGAATTTGGAGTCAAAATGGAGCTTTAGAAGAAATTTTCAACGCCGACAGCACCAGACTGGGCATCGATGGCTCCATTTGACAGAGAGAATGGTTTAATTAAATGGCTACTAGCACCGATGGTGCCAAAATGGGCTATGAAAACGTCTGTGTCGGTGCAAGTCCTATTTCCAGAAGATTCGACAAATTTGGATGCTTTTTGAAGAGTTTTTGGATGCACCCATTGGAAAACCAACATTAGGCTCTATTTAGAGCCAAAATTGATCATAAAAGACTCTCCTCCTTCATCTTCATTGGCCCCTATTTGCCAACCATCGCCCTCTTTTGCTAACTTTTTGCCACTTTACATCATTCCACAACATTAGTGAGTTAATTTCTATATATTTTTGAGTTTGTGTGGTGAGTTGAAGTGTGAATTATTCTCTAATAAGTTTTGGAGAGGAAGAAAAGTGAGAGATTTCTTCTTTCTACATTTCTTAAGAGAGGCTACAAGGGATTTGCTTTGAGAAAA
>NW_018230954.1:19327-28029 GCF_001263595.1 Phalaenopsis equestris | reverse complement strand
ATATGGGGGATGCCGAGAGTTATCATAATTGATGGGGGAAGTCATATCAGAAAAGCCATAATGGATAAATTGTTAAAGAAATATCATAAAAATCATAGGATTGCTACTGCTTATCATTCTCAGACAAGTGGTTTGAGTGAATTATCTAATCGTGAAATTAAAAGAATTATGGAAAAATATGTAAATCCAACAAAAATGGATTGGTCAGCCAAACTTGATTATGCTTTGTGGGCTTATAGGACTGCATATAGAACCCCTATAGGAATGTCCCCATATATGCTAATATTTGGGAAAGCTCGTCACTTACCAGTTAAAATTGAGCATAAAGCATATTGGCCAATTAAAGAGTTCAATTATAATTTGAAAGATGCTGGTGAGAAAAGATTATTACAATTAAATGGGCTTGAATAAATAAGGAATGAGTTTTATGAAAGTGCTAAGATTTACAAAGAAAAGATGAAGATGTGGTATGTTGGAAGGATTCTTACTAAAAATTTTTAGCCAGGGCAACAAGTTTTGCTATATAATGCAAGGTTAAGCTTATTTCCAGGAAAACTTAAGTCCAGGTGGATGGGCCCATTTGTTGTGATGAAAGTTTATCCTTATGGAGTTGTGGATATCAAAGATCTTAAAATTGAGAAAATATTTAAAGTGATGGTTATAGACTGAAACCCTATTTTATAGGGGATCAACTTAAATTTAACGATTAACTTAAATGTGCCATGGCAGTTTTAGGACGTGTTTAGAAGTTATTGGAAGGATTTAGGCATATAATTAGAAGGGTTTTGTGATGGAATTTACCAGAATTATTTTTAGCCCTAAAGTCTAAGAGAAAGAGAGGTTTAGAGAAAATGTCTTCATGGGAGATGGATTTAAAGAGAAAGGAAGTGGCCATGAGAAAGAAATTCATTAGTTAGAGTGCACAAGAGATGTATAATAGGCTCTTAACCGTTAGTATCGAAGGAATAGCAGAAAAGATCAATAAAATTGAGGCTGACGTAGCTTCAATTGAGGCAAAGGTAAATGAAGTTAATGCACCTCTAGAGCATATTGGATAACAATTAAAAATGCAATTTAGCCATACCAGTTATACAGATTAAGTGGATAAGGCGATGTATCTTAAGCAGAAATGGATTAAAGAAGATTGTATAAGAGCTCGTCACCACCGTCCATTTTATCAACTCTATATTCCAAATGCCAGAGGAGAGACTAATGAGAGACAAGGATTTGTTCCAACAAATGCAGAATGAAATTAAGTTCTACGCTAAGATTTGCTTGTTAGAGTATTTTTATGTATTAGTGTTAAGTCTTATTTTTAGTGTTTATGTGATTATGTGTGTTATTGTGTAAGTTTGTTTAGTGTTTGTATTTAGGAAAATTTTCTCATCCGAGACTCTTTGGATTGAGAATTATGTGTTAAATGTTTTTTGTAATAGTTCGTGAATGAATATACGTGTTTGTTTGTGGAAAAAAATTGTGTTAATTTAGCCTCGAATCGAATTAGTTATATTGGAGAATTTTGAGAGATAGAATAGTTAAAGGGGAAGAAAATAGTCATTTAAGTGTTATAAGACCTTTTGGGGGTGGTTTACTTAGGCTACTAGTGCATTCTACTTAAGTTTAAAAATATCAAAAAAATTGTGCCCTGGCTCCTAAGCGCCACAACCCCACACTTAAGCGCGAGGCAACCTGAGAGGCAGGCACCTAAGTGCCACATATCCACGCTTAAGCACTGGTTTACGAAAACCGGTTCGCGAAAGGTTAAAAGTGAAAATTACCCCTAAAAATGCCATTGTTGCTCCGGTCATCATCTTCTTACTACGAAGTTCATAATTTTGAGTTTAGGGCAAGCCATTTCGTGGAGATTTCTTGGTGGATTCGAGCCATATTTGCTAGATTTGAATTTCTTGGGGTAAGATCTTGACTTCTATGTAGAAATTTTGGATTTTTGCCATGTATTTTGAGCACATTGTGAAGGTACCCAAAATTCACTATTCATGGTGAAAAACTTGAAAATATCCATAGAAATTACATAGAAAGTGTAGTTTAAGCTTATAGGGGTTAAGTTTAGTAGATTAGACTTGATCTTTGAAATTATTGTGGAATTTTGTGAAATTTGTAGAATGGCCCCAAGAATGAAGAGGAGCAAGGGGAAGTCCAACTTTGATTCAAGAAAGTTTGTGAGTTCAAAAGCTCAGGACAGATATAGTGACGCTCTATAGTCACGAAAATTGATTCCTTAGAGGTGTTTTAAAAATTCAGGTGGATCTGTGGAGAATTTGATCGTTTGTTGACAATGGGAATGATTTTGTTGTTTTTCTATTGTGGCTATGATTTCTGTAGTGCGGGAGTTCTATGCAAATCTTCCTGAAGCGGAAGAGGATCGAGTTATGGTCAGAGGAAAATTGGTACCTTTTTCACTGGAGGTACTCAACATGTTCTACCATTTACCGCTTGATACTCTCTATTTTTATTCGAATTATAGTCCTACTGAGACGGAACTGGACGAGATTATATCGGTTTTGACTGTTGAAGGGGACTCTGGAAAATTACAAATGAGAGGAGAGTCAACTTTTCCACTTCAAAGTTAAGTGCACCATCAAAGGAGTGGCACTACTTTATTTCAGCTCGTCTGTTACCGACGAATCATCTTAGTGAAGTTACGCAGGAGATAACAACGTTAAATTATTGTATTCAGCAGTGCAAGCTTATAAACATTGGAGCTTTGATTTATCAAACTATCATTAGTTTTGCCACTGCCTCTACTACTACAGGTTTGGGATTTGCTTCCTTAATCTTTTCTTTGTGTGAATAAGCTGGAGTTAGATACAAGTGTTGCTGCCTCTAAAATTGATTACAAGTGTGAATGTGAAATCATAGTCTGAACACTCTATTTTTAGTTGGAGAGGAGGATTTTCGAGAAGTTATGGAATTTCAATGTCTGCTGCATCCACCTCCGTTGTTTCTACATCTAGACCATCTACTTCTAAACCATCTACATCTGGAGGTCCGCCTACTGAATCTCAGATCAATTATTGCAGAAGATGATGGATAATATTAATTTTACCACAGATAAGGTACAAATTTTAGAAAAATTTGTCGATCATATTGATGGATATATCAAAAGACATTGTGATTATGAGGAGAAATTTCACTCATCTTTGGAGAGCCTTATTAGGGGTGACCAAGGAGTGGAATTCCCTTCATATCCAAAGTATCCTGATTATGAGTCTGCAACCTTTTAGGATAGCGGCGAAACTAATGATGATGATGAGGAGAAGGACTGAGGTTGTTTTATGTTTGTAATATGTGATGTACTTTGTGGTGTACACTTTATACATCTGAGTTTGTGTATTTGTTCGATTATATGTTGTGTTAGACTTTTTGTCTAATTGTTATTGTAATGTTGTGTTTTTTTAGTATTGTGTTTTAAATTCTAGGGTAGTAATCGTTGTTATGTATTGTGTTTTAGTTAGTAGGTATGAACTTATTTTTATGTCTTATGAAAGTTGAATATCTTACTAGCTTTAATTTTAAACTTTAATATCAGAAATTTGCTACCCTGTATTTTCTTTTATCTTGTTAGTGTGTTTGTTTGTTTTTATGTCTGTATCCACTACATAGAAGTTTAATGAATTTCTATATGTTAAGAAGTAAGAAATATATGTTTGCTTTTATTTTTATACCCATTGTTTAGAAGTCTATTGAATCTCTACATGTTAAATTAAAATAAAAATATAGATAATTTGATCAAAATTAATTCCTACTTTTATATATCTAATGCTAAACTGTTTAATCTGTTAAAAATTTAAGTTTGGGGGGATGAAAAATATATAAAAAACTTGAATTTTATTTGTTCTCAAATGTACTATAAGTGAATTTGATTTGAAAAGAAAAATGATCATGTATATGAAGTTATATTAGGGAGGTAAACTTTTGATTATAGAAATGAGTAAAACAATTTAGTTAAAATTTTATAAGTGATGTAGAAAAGTTTAAAGTTAAAAGTTCTTAAATGTAGAAATGATAAATATTATGTAACTATATTTAGTAGGAGATATTGTATTTTTGAAAATTGTGGAAGGATTACCCTTTTATTTTTGATACTTAAATTTCTTTTATTGAAATTAATTTTCAAAACTATTATTGTCTTTTTAAGTAAAAGAAAATTATCAACTCTTTGCTTTAGGAAAGGAAGAGTGGAATTCAAAGCCGTTAAAGGCCTGTCCATATATAGTAATTCTTGCTTGAAAAAGAAAAGAAAAAGAAAAAAAAAGGAAAAAGAAAAAGAAAAGAAAAGAAAAGAAAACTTGAAAAAGGGAGGAGAAGCTTAAGGATTAGTGTGTAATCAAAAATTGGTTCCACATCAGATCTTTTTAAAGTATAAGACTTGAGAAACTCTTAAGCTTAAGGATATAATATAGTAAATAAAATTATACTTAATAAAAATTTTTAAGTGAAGGAAATAAAAAGCCTAAGTTCTATATTTGGAAAATCTACAAGTATTTCTGAATTAGATAGGAACTCATATTTTTCATACTCCTTCACTTTAAGGGTTTCTAAACTTTAAGTTGGTCTAATTCACTAGAAGTTTTTATAAATTAGACTACTATATTTCTAGAACAAAATTTTAGAAGCTCCTAAACAAACTCATCATTTGTGGACAAGTAACATTTTAAGTTTGGGGGATTTTGATACACCTAAAATGTATAGTGTTTTTAGACACATTTTTATACCTATTTTTGAGATATTGTGCTTTAATGGAAGGTATTTGTATGTTTTTCTTTCAGGTATAAGTAAAAAGGTGAAAAATGCTAAAAAGGAGTGAAAAATAATAAAAGGAAAAATGTAAGCGCCAGATCCTGCGCTTAAGCGCCAGATCCGGCGCTTAAGCTCCGTTGAAACAAAGAAGGCCTCGCCTAAGCGCCAGAGGCCCCGCGCTTAAGTGTCAGTGACAATTACTTGACGGATTAATTTATTTTGACAAATTTTGAAGGGACATTTGAGCCACCTATTGGCTAAAATGAGTGGTTATAACCACCAAGGACAATAATATAGAAAATATAATTAAAGAACTTGTGAAAGGAGACATCTCTTGGTAAAGACATCGAATCAAGACACATTTTGAAGAGATACTAAGGCACCTCTTGGAAAATTATAAAAGAAGGAAGTTGAGTCTTTTTGAAGGGGGAGTCCTGAAAAATTTTAAGAAGTTCTGAAAGGTTCTTACTTAAAGAAGTTTGTGGACAAGCTTTTAAAAAAAAATTCAGGCACCACAAATTTATTTTCCTTTTGTTTATAGTTTTAATTTAAGAGTTAAGAGTGTTGTAAGAGAGAAGAGATTCAAAGGAACTTCAAGAATTTGGTGGAGGATTTGAGATAAGTTTTTATCTTTGTTTTACACTACTTTTGGTTTTAATTGAGACTTCTTGTTGGTTTGATAATGATTTCTACTTTTAAACTAAAGTGTAGTTTTTTTTTTCTCCATGAATTCTGAGTAGTTTTTGATACACTGAAAATATATGCATTTTAGACACATATTTTATACTCATTTTTGGTGATATTGCACTTTAATGGAAAGTATTTTGATGTTTTCTTGCAGGTTGTTGATTTTTAGGGCTTAAAACAAAAAGAAAGCAAAAAGGATGAAATTTAAAGTCAAAATTAAGTTTTTGAAGAAATGCTCAACACCGGCAGTGTAGATGTCAGCGTCGACAGCGTAGAACAAATTAACGTTGAATTTTTTACTTAGTTCTGATGGCGCCAAAAGCAGTGCAGACCCCGTTTCTAGAAGGTTCGAAACTCTCCCATAAAATCAAATGTGATTCTCACTATGTTGTAGAAATCATAGCCATTTTGGAACATATGTTTCTCAACACATTTTAACATTTCAATTGGCCAGATCAAAAAGTAAATGAAGATTGGAGTTCAAATCATCACAAATTATTGATCTTTAAAACCATATAAAATAAAATCAATTCTTCACAAAAGCATATCTCAAAGTAGGGAGAAAGATAAAGAAGCCAAATTATAATTCATGAGAAAGATACGATAAAACATGGATTTCATATATAAAAACAAGTTTACAAAATAAAAGAAATAAAAAACACAACTTATCTCATAATCCTTCCTAAGAAAAATCCTAAAAGTTCTCTCCAAGCCTTTCTCTCTTTACAAGCACTCTCAATTCTTTTTTAGAAGTGTAATGAAGAAGAAATCTCTCACCCTCCCTCTCGTCTTTGAAGAAAATATCCAAGCACTTAGCTTTCTCTCTCTCCAATTCTCCTTCACGCCACACACTCTCACGCCCAACTCCTCTTGCCTCTCGCCTCTCTTCTTCTCTTCAATCCCTAGACTTCCCTTTAAAAAGAATTCAAAATTCTCTCCTAAATTATGTCCAAAAGTCAACTCTTTTGAATTCAAAAGGCATGTCCATTGATCCAAGAGATATATACCTTCACAAAAGAACCATCCAAAGTGTCTAGATGCATTGAATCACTCTAAGGGGTGATTAGAACAAGTTTCCCTTTGAAAATTCACGCCAAATTCATCTCAAACTGTCTTAATTCATAAAAAGTCATCCCCGACGCATCTGGTGCCAAATTTGGTGCGGTGCATCATGCACCAACTCTCTGTCAAATAGCACATCTAGCGCTAATCTTATGCATCATGTGCCAATTTGTTGAAGACCGCACCATTCTGGGTTTTGGCGCATCAGGCGCCAGTCTGGTGCATTTGGTGTCAGTCTGGTTCATCATGCACCAAAATTCTAAACTTCACTGTTTTGGCTCTAAATTTTTTCCTTTTTGTTATTTTTGCTTCAAATGCCTAAAATTGATATACTTGCAACAAAAACATGAAAATACCTTTCTTTAAAGTGCAATATCACCAAAAATAAACATAAAATATATATTTAAATTAACATATTATTTTGGTGTATCAATATACTAGAGCCATGTTCAGTTTGGACATATGATAGGTCCATGCACATTCTTTAGTTCTTACTTTTTCTTATGATCTTTCATCTTGATGGCTTAATAAACCATCCATTAGAGGAGAATGTTGATGATTCTTTCATCTGAACTATTAGTGGTGTATAAGTTAATGGATAAGAAAACACCTGAGTTTGGCAAAACATAAGCAAATTAATTAGGAACAATCTTGTCTAAAGGATTAAACATCAAAAAATATCTACAAACATCCGACTGTTTAATGAAAAGAGATTCTATTAGAGATGAGAAAGTGGAGAAGTGAGAAGTGATAAGAAGAAGTATGAGTGTTTCCCATATGTCATTAGTTTTTTTTTACATGTGTGATGAAGGACTTGAGGAGGATCTAAATTTTCAATTTAAATGATCGGGACCAAATTTGGGCCAAGCACATAGGCCCCAGTGCCCTGACATCGAAGTGCTAGGAACTGCACTGACTCCTAAGCACTAATAGCCTTATGCTAATTCGCTAAACCCAAGTGCATTAGCACCACCATCGTGGTTCCTTAGCGCAACTCCTATCTAGGAAAAAAATATCTTGAACCTCTCTTTTAGGTCAATTTAAGAGATTATGCCAATCCAACAGCAGATGAACTTCACTTGACTATTCAACATTCCGATGTTGCTGCTAATTCATTTGAGCTTAAACCTGTTATTATAAAAATGGTATAAAATAATCAGTTTGGAGGAACACCCACTGAAGATCCAAACTTACATCTTGCTATTTTTCTTGAAATTTGTGCTACTTTTAACTAGGACGGAATGTCTAATGCTGCTGTCAGGCTTAGACTTTTTCCTTTTCCATTAAGGGATAAAGCCAAGCCTTGGTTAAATTCATTAGCACCTGGATCTATCAGAAGTTGGGGAGAACTATCACAAAAATTCTTAGCTAAATATTTTCCACCCTAAAAAACTTGTACGCTTTGAAATGATATTACATCTTTTTTTTCAGTTTGAAGGGAATCGATATATGAAGCTGGGAAAGATTTAAAGATCTTCTTAGAAAATGTTCACACCATGCTCTACCAAATTGGTTAATGATTCAAATATTTTATAATGGATTAGTAAGATCACTTAGATCTATTATAGATGCTACTGCGGGTGGATCACTAATGTTAAAACCTTTTGATGAAGCATATTCTTTAATTGAAGAAATGACTACTAACAATTTTCAATGGCCGTCTAAAAGGATAAATCCTAAGAGAGAAGTCAGTTCAGCTAGTATTCATGATTATGATGCAATGTCTATTCTAGCATCTCAAATTGCTTCTATTTTGAAAAGATTGATCAAATAGGAGTGAGATATTCTCAAATACCCCCAAAAAGTAAAGGAAAATTCACTAGGACAGATCATTGATACTCAATCATCTTATACAACATTAAACGCTATAAATAATCAAAATAACAATCTGTATTCTAATTATTTTAACCCTGGTTGGTTTAACCCTGGATAGAAAAATCACCCTAATTTTAGTTGGAATAATTATAATAATTCAGTGAATCCATCTGGAAACCTAAATAATCAAGGATATCCTAATTTTTGACCTTATTATCCTCCACAATTTAACTCCAATTCTAACCCACAAGTTAAGGAAAAGAATTTGACAATGAAAGAAGTGATGTTGAATATGGGAAATCAAATACAGAATCAAGGGGCTGCTATTAGAAATATTGTAAATCAATTAGGACATATTGCTACTGCACTTAGTAACA
>NW_018230954.1:18834-19138 GCF_001263595.1 Phalaenopsis equestris | reverse complement strand
ATTTACAAAATTTTTGGAAATCTTTAAGAAGTTAACAATAAATATTCCTTTTGTTGAAGCTTTGGAACAAATGCCAAGTTATGCAAAATTTATGAAAGATGTACTAAATAAGAAAATAAAGTTTACAGATCATAAGGTCGTTGCACTCAGTGAAGAGTGTAGTGTTATTAATTAGAAAAAGCTTCCTAAAAATTAAAAGATCTTGGTAGCTTTACTATACCTTGAGTAATTGGTGAAAAATTCTATGGAAGAGATTTATGTGATTTGGGAGCCAACATTAACCTTATGCCTCTATCAATTTTCA
>NW_018230954.1:17990-18740 GCF_001263595.1 Phalaenopsis equestris | reverse complement strand
TTTATTTTCCCTGTAGACTTTATAGTATTGGATATGGAAGAAGATAAAGAGATTCCTATTATTTTAGGAAGACCATTTCTTGCAACAGGAAGAGCTATGATAGATGTACAAAAAGGAAAATTAATAATGAGAGTTAATTATCAAGAAGTAAAATTTAATATAGCAAAAGCTATGAAATATCCTGCAATTGAAAAAGATATTGAATGTTTCAGGATGGAAGTAGCTGAGTATTTAAGTAATGAACAGTTTAAGAAAAAAATTGAAGATGAATTTAAGCAAGGAGAAATTTTTGAAAATGAAGATGAAGTTAAAGAAGAAGATTTGGATTATATTCAGGGCAAATTTGAAACGTTAGACATGTTGGAAAACGAAAGTAAAAATCTTATTCCTTCAAGTATTAAACCACCTGAACTTGAATTAAAAATATTACCTGCCCATTTAAAGTATGTATTTTTAGGAGAATCATCTACATTGCCTGTTATTATATCTTCCGATTTAACTGAAATTTAGGAAGAAAAGTTAATATAAATGTTGCAAAAGTATAAAAAGGCTTTTGGATGGAATTTAGCAGATTTTAAAGGAATTAGTCCTTCAATTAGTATACACAAAATTTTATTAGATGAACAATATGACCCTAAAGTTCATCCTCAGAGAATATTAAACCCGATAACAAAAGAAGTTGTTAAAAAAGAGATTTTAAAATGGTTAGATGCTGGAATTATATATCCTATTTCAGATAGTGTTTGGGTA
>NW_018230954.1:13198-17818 GCF_001263595.1 Phalaenopsis equestris | reverse complement strand
GTATTATTATTTTTTAGATGGATATACCGGTTATCATCAAATTCCAATTGCTACAGAGGATCAAGAGAAAATAACTTTTACAAGCCCATATGGAACATTTGCTTTTCATAGAATGTCTTTTGGACTATGCAATACACCTGCAACATTTCAAAGATGTATGATGTCAATTTTTAGTAATTTTATATAACATGTAATGAAAGTGTTTATGGATGATTTTTTCGTATCTGGAACTTCATTTGAATTATGCCTTAATAATTTAGAAAAAGTTCTAGAAGTATGTGAAAAAGTCAATTTAGTAAATTGGGAAAAATGTCAATTTATGGTTGCAGGAGGTATTGTACTTGGTCATAAAATATCTAAAAAAGGCATGAAAGTAGATCGTGCAAAAATCCAAGTTATAGGAAAACTACCACCACCTACTAATGTTAAAGGGGTGAAAAGTTTTCTAGGACATGCTGGTTTTTACAGGCGCTACATAAAAAAATTTTCAAAAATAACTAATCCTTTATGCCAACTTTTAGAAAAAGATACAAAATTTGATTTTAATGAAGAATGAATAAAAGCATTTGAATTATTAAAGAAAAAATTAGTCACTGCACCTATAATGGTACCACCTAACTGGAAAAAACAATTTTAAATAATGTGCGATGCTAGTGATTATGCTATTGGGGTTGTATTAGGACAAAGGCACGACAAAGTTTTTAAGGTTATGTATTATGCTAACAAGACTCTAAATGAGGCTCAAATTAATTATACTACTACAGAAAGAGAGTTATTCACTATTTTTTATGCCTTATTTAAACCTTATTTAATTGGAACTAAATGTATAGTGCATACAGATCATAGTCCATACATATCATTCTGTTATTAAATATTTAATGCAAAAGAAGGATGCTAAACCAAGATCAATTAGATGGATACTACTATTGTAAGAGTTTGATTTTACTGTGGTTGATAGAAAGGGAAAAGAAAATCAAATAGCTGATCATTTGTCTAGAATAGAAATAGAAATATTAACTAATTTTGCAAATAAAATTTTAGAGAATTTCCCTGATGAACAATTATATAGTATTGATGAAATGGACGTACCGTGGTATGCTGATATAATGAATTATATTGTAAGTGATATTCTACGACCTGATATAAAAAATCCACATTTAAAGAAGTTTATATATGATTCAAAAGACTATTTTTGGGATGACCCACATTTATATAAACAGTTTATAGATCTATTTATTAAAAGTGTGTGTCTTATGAAGAAACTCAACAGATAATTGAAAGAAGTCATGATTCTAAATTTAGAGAACATTTTGGAACAAATAGAACTGCATATAAAATTTTACAAGCTGGATTTTATTGGCCTACTATTTTTAAAGATGTTAATGAATATATTAAAACGTGCGATAGATGTCAACGCGTAGGAAATATATCTAGAAGAAATGAAATGCCTCTAAATTACACATTGGAAGTTAAAATTATTTATGCGTGGGGATTAAATTTTATGGAACCATTTATGCCTTCATTTGGAAACTTATATATATTACTTGTTGTTTATATGTCCAAATGGATTGAAGCTATTGTTGTACCTAGATGTGATACTTTGAGTGTTTATAAATTTTTAATTAAGAATATTTTTACAAGATATGTAATGCCGAGAATAATTATTACTTATGGAGGATCTCATTTCAGGAAGAAGAGAATTGAAAATTTAATTAAGAAATATGATATTATGCATAGATGCTCTACTGCTTATCATCCTCAGACTATTGTTCTAGCAGAGATATCGAATCGTGAAATTAAACGCATTTTAAAAAAGGCTTAAATCCTTATAATATAGAACTGCTTATAAGACTCCTATAAGAATGTCTCTATATAGATTGATATTTGGAAAAACATGCCACTTACCTATAGAATTAGAGCATAATGCATTATGGGATATTAAGGAATTTAATTTTAATCTAAAATATGCTGGTGAGAAAAGATTATTGCAACTCAATCAACTTGAGGAGATTAGATATGAAGCATATGATAATGCAAAAATCTATAAAGAGAAAATGAAAATATGGCATGATAGGACGACTGTTTAGAAGAAATTTGAACCTGGACAAGAAGTTATATTATATAATACAAGATTGAGATTGTTTCCAGGAAAATTGAAATCCAGATGGTTAGGGTCATTTAAAGTAATTAAAGTCTATCATTAGGGAACTGTTGTGATTAAATATCCTAACACTGGAAAAATATTTCTATGAAGGGCACATACCTTAATTTAAAGACGTTTTAATATTAAGTCAACGCAACTAAACAAATGGTATGTCAGGCTGATGACATTAAACTAAGCGCTTTATGGGAGACAACCTATACTTATATGTTTATGTATTACTATTTAGTTTGTTAAGTGTCTTATATATTAGTAGATAATAATCCTACACAGTTACATTTATTATAAATTAAGCCTAATATTGGTATTAGAAGAAAAGTTGAGATTTAATTGAACGAAAAATAAAAAAAAATCGAAAAAATTTTGCCACTTGCGCCGACTACGCCCAAGGAAATTGATCTCAGCACCGGCAGCGCCCCTCGAGAGCGTCAACGGCGCCGAGGATGGTTGGACGGTTCCTGCTACATTGGCGGACTTTGGTGAGATTTCCCTCCATAAAAACTGCCTATGATGCCTAGAAACTTCCTATTTTCGGATTCCATGGCTTCCAATTCCAGAAATAATTCGAGATATGGATTTTTTAATAGAAGAAAGTTTATTAGTTTCGACGCGTAAAGCTTATACGATAAAATTATTACAAAGAAGAGATTGATCAAGGGAAGAGGATCTTTTAATCATGGGTTTATCAATCCAAGTGCTCCAGTTGACAAGATCATTCTGCAATGGTGATGGGAAGTCCTGTGTTACACTACCACTACGGTTGTTATAACTTTAGTGTAGGAGTTCTATGCAAATCTACATGGAATTACCGAAGGAGTTGTCTTCGTTCGAGGTAAGGCTGTACTATTTACTCTTGGGAGGATTAATGAATTGTATATGATAGAAAATGTTTCAATCTGTCATTATGGAAATTTCATTCCTACGCGAGATTTGATGCAAGATATTTATAATTTTCTGACGAATGAAACTAATATAGTGAGAAGTATGAGATGAAGGATATTATAGTTTTCGTACTTCATCACCTAATCCAATTTCAAAACAATGCTACTCCCTACTATGAAGATCAGTAGAGTCACCAAGGAGAGTGTTATTTTAAACTACTGCATTCAAATGGAGGAACATATTGATATAGGTACAATTATATTTAAATCTGTGATGGGAATCATTATGAATGAGCCAATTTATGGACTTGGGCATCCTTCAACAATTTTTCTGATTTGCAGTCAATCCCAAATGCCATCTAAAAGTTGGGAAAATTTTTTACTATGATGGAAGCCTATGATTCCTATTGATGATCTGTATGTTGGTAATGGAAATAAAGCACTAAATGCTATTATAGATCATTCTTCACATGCTTCATCTCCATTAATGCCACTAGCAGTTGAAAGTTCGCTTGCTTTAGAGAAGAAATTGAAGAAAATTGAAAGAGAACTTCAGAGTATTATGAATGTAGTAAGAGATCTCAAGTACCTTTTTGATCACCTAGATTGGAGAATGAAAGAAAATTTTGAACACACTGGAACTTTTGAGCAGGATTAGTTCGGATGTTTAAGGAAAAGGGGTGGATCGAAGAAAAGTCGACATATCAATTCTCTACCGATCCCTCAACAACCTATATGTTCATTACCAATCTATGGGAGATATTAGAGGAGGTGAAAGCACTGAAGATGAGACTGAATGATTAAAGATTGTGAACTCTTTTTTTGCTTAAAAATGTTTGTGTTTTAGTGTAATTGTATGGATTTGGTTAGCTTTGATTTGATTTGTTTTTGCTTTAGAATTTTGAACTTTGATTATGTGTATAGTTTTGTGTCAGCGTGGCTTGATTTCGATGATGATTTATTATTAGTTGAGGTATGAATTTATGATTTGTGAAATGTGTTTGTAAAAACTATATTTTTATATATAAAAGACAGTTTGTTGTTTTTTGTGAAAATGATTGTTTGTGAAATGTGTATTTATGAATTTAAATAAAAATTTGTTTTTAAAAATACTAAAAACTTTGGAGAAAGTTGAAAGGAAATTGAAAATTTGAAAAATAAAAATAGTGAATTTTGGGCCGTCAGCGCCGGCGGCGCTGGCATTGGCACTGACGGGGCCCTCGACCAAAGAGCAGCAAATTAACCCTTTAATTCACCTCAAACCTCCTTTTTCACCCCCTTAAGTCACCTTCAACCTTCGGTTTTGCACAAGTCTCCTCCAACCTTCGGTTTTGCACCTAGGGCTTGATTTTGGGTGGATTTGAGGCGATTTTGAGTCAAAGTAACTTCAGATTTCATCTTCTCTAGGTCTCTTCTCTAGGTAAGAACTACACTTTAAATAAAATTTTTTTGTTTTCACCAAAGATTTTTCTCACATTGACCAGATTTGAAATTTTGAAATTTTTTTGAGAAATTTTGAGAAAATGCTTTGGTGAAGAACTCTTACTTAGTGGATTTAAGTTTAAAGTAGTTTACATT
>NW_018230954.1:10344-13107 GCF_001263595.1 Phalaenopsis equestris | reverse complement strand
TTGGGATTGTGATGGAATTTTATGCCAACCTTTCTGAGGCTTCTGATGATTTTGTTTTTGTTCGAGGAAAAAGGGTGGAGTTTACTCCAAGAAAAAGTAATGAGTTTTATCAGTTAGAAGATGTGTATAGATGCCAGTATCATTCTTTTTCTGCTATAGATCAGGCTTTAGATGAAGTTATTTCTTTTTTGACTAGTGAGAAAGGGTCTTGGAAAATAAAGAATGGAGTTAAAGTTAACTTTCCCCTTTCTATGTTAAATGTAGTGTCTAAGGCTTGACATTATTTTATTTCTGTGAGGATGATTCCAACGAATCATCATAGTGAAGTGACCAAGGATAGAGCCATCCTAAACTACTGTATTCAACAAGTGATGGATGTAAATGTATGCTCTATCATTTATATGAACACTCAATCTATTTCTCTAGGAGAGACTACTGGTGGATTGGCGCACCCTACTCTGATTTACACACTTTGTGAGCATGAAGGAGTTGATTTCAGAACTGATGAGGAGAGGATTGAGCCTCATAGACCGATTAGGTCTGCCAACATCAATCCTTATGAGTCCCATTTTGATTGAAGATCTGGAAGACAGGCCAGGGATATTCCTTCTACTTCTAGAACCCTTAGTGAGCCTACTTCAAGTGACCCCAGCAATAGGGAGTTGTTGGACCAGATGATGATTCAACAGGGAGATATTTTGAGGATGGATCATAGGATGCAGAATATGGAGGCCAGAAATGCTCACACTGATGATATGATTCTCTAGAAATTTGAATATGATGCTGCTTATGATGATGCTTTAGTGAGATATATGAGGGGTGACCATGTAGTTGAGTTCCCTATTCACCCTACTTATACTCCATATCAGCAGCAAAAGTTAGATGTCAATGATGAGGGAGATAATGACTATTGATCTATTTTGTTTGTTTGTTTATGTTTGTTCTGTGTGATTGTACTATTTGTGTTGTGATGTTGTTGAGACTTTGTTTGTTATGTTATGTTAAACTGTAATGTGGAAAACTATTTTTATTTTTAGAATTTAGTTTAGTTTTTTTGTTATTTTCAGCACTTTGTTATGTATTGTGATTATCTATTTCTCAGCAAATTTTATATGTTTTATGTGCAATTTAATGTTTTTAGCCTTGTAGTTTTCATATTAGCACCTGCAACATTTCAAAATTTATGTTAAAAAATCAGAATCTCCAACTGGTATGAATTTTTTTCATGTATTTAATGTTTTATTTTACCCTTCATTTTTAAAGTTCTTCATGTAAAAATCTTTTAAAAAATTTAAGTTTGGGGGGGAGAAGAAATATCATTATCAGAAAAGAACTTAATTTTATTTGTCCTCACTTCACTATATTTTCAAAATTTTAAATTTAACATGACCTTTGGTATTAGGAGTTAACTTTTGATAACTATATTTATGTTTCTAAATATATAGTAAATTTAAGTAAAAAAAATTAATAATAAAGGTTAATTCTATGGGCTAAGATATTTGGTTAAAGAGATAAGACTATGTTTTTCTATTTTTAGTAAAAAAAATTTGTATTTTTGAAGTATTAAAAATCTTAAAGAGGTTCATGTAAAAAGAGAAGAATTAATCTTTATGAAATCTTTAATTAATATAAATTAGTTAAGTGAAGAAATGCAAAATGTTTTTAACTTTAAGAAGAGGATATTAAAGTTCAAAATCATTAAAGACTATCCAGATATAGTAATCCTCAGAAAAATAAAAGAAAAATAAAAGAAAAATAAAAAAAAGTAAAAGAAAAATAAAAAAAAGGAAAGCAAAATAAAAAGAAAAAGAAAAGAAAAAGAAAAGATGTGAGGAGAAGCTTGAGGAGATGCCTAATTAAAAATTGGCTTTATTTGAATCAACTTAAGGAAAAAGACTTGGACACATTTTCTAAACTTTTTATTTGAATGTAAACTTAATTATCAATAAAGTTATATGAAGTTTTTTTTCATTTGAATTTTCTAAGTGCCTTTAATATAACAAATTGCAATTTTTCTTGAAAGAAATAGAGGATCTGAAACCTTAGACTTAATTACTGAATATCCTTACACCTTTAGTATTAACTGGAGTTATTTTGAATAAATTTTAAGTTAAAACTATTATATTTAGAAAACTAAAATATGGAAGTCTAAAAGTTAAATTCTTTATCATAAGCCATATATTTTATGTAGTAGAGAAGTTACTTGAGGACAAGTAAAATGTAAGTTTGGGGGATTTTGATACACTGAAAATATATGCATTTTTAGACCCATATTTTATACTCATTTTTTGTTATATTGCACTTTAATGGAAGGTATTTTGATTTTTTCTTGCAGGTTGTTGATTTTTAGTGCTTAAAGCCAAAAGAAAGCAAGAAGGATGAAATTTAGAGTAAAAATTATGTTTTTGAAGAAATGCTCAGCGCTAGCAGCGCAGAACAATTTAGCACTGGAGATTTTTACTCAGCGCTGACGGCGCCAAAGGTAGTGCAGACCCCGTTTCTAGATGTTTCGATGTATTTGGAAAATTTTTTGAAGAGTTTTCGGAGGTAGCTCTTGGAGAACATACCTTGGGCTCTATTTGGGGCCTAATTTCATCAGAAAATGGGCTCCTCTACATTTTTTACTCCTCTACGCTCATTTTTCGCTCCACATCATTCCATTCCACTACCATATTGGAGTCAATTAGTGATTTTTCTTTCATAGTTTAGAGTTTTTGTGGTGAGATTTAGTGTGAAACTTTCTGTAAGAGTGTTGGAGAAGGA
>NW_018230954.1:9010-10275 GCF_001263595.1 Phalaenopsis equestris | reverse complement strand
AGATATGGTGAAATGAAGAGATAAAATGAATGTACCATAATTAAAATATAAAATAAATTGTGATGATTTTTCAACTTTGAACTTAATTTACTTTTCAGTCTGACCAATTGATTTGTTAAAATATGTTGTGAAACATATGAGCTGGGAAATGGAGTATGAGTTCTACAGTAGAGTGAGGATCACATTTGATTTAATGAAGGAAAAATTCGTTCATGAAATTAAGTACAAATAAATAGAGAAATATTCTTTGTTGGGTGTAAAATTGGAGAATCTTTAGGGTGACAGACTAAAATCTCCAATTTGATCTTAGTGTTTAAAAACTAAAGCGAGAGTTAGTCTTCAGGTGAAGCAAAGTGGGAGCTCTGGAGTGGGAGTCAGTATCCTCCTAGCCTAGCCACATATTTAGGGACTAAACCTAAGATTAGCCAATGGTTTTCTATGCATTGTATTAGGGTTGATAATTAAAATAGCTCCTATTTGGCACAATCCATATTAAAAACATTTATCTCATCTAATTTAACCAGAATTTCATTGTAGTGGAAAGGATGCTTTTTCACGTAAGAAATCTTCATTAACTGAACATAATTCTTAGATTTGTATTTAAGATTTAAAAGTTGTATTTCCATTTTTGCTAATAGTTAAGTAATTTAGTTTGGTTAAAATTTCAACATTCTAAATTAGTGACAGTGATTTCATTTGATTTTCTATAAATTTCCTATTAAAATTTATCATTGCTAACTTACACTTTCCCTGTAGAATCGATATTTGGGGCTTAAATAGAAAGTCCAGTATTACTTGATAATGATACGTATACTTGCGTAGAATCCCATTGTTAATTACCTATAATTATATATATTTTACACAACTTTTCATACAAGGATCAAGTTTTTGGCGCTGTAGTGGTGTCAACTTTATAAATCCTTACATATAAGAAATTCGGGATCAGTTTTCTTTATCTTTCTCCTTAAATATAAGTAAATAAAGTGTTGGATGAATTTTGTAGAAAGTATTAATCTTTAATGTTTGAAGAAGTTGTGATGATTTAATTTCATGCACTTCATTAACTTCTTGATCTGACCCATCTAGATGTTAAAATTTGTTGTGAGAATATGTAAGAACCGGGATGGCATTGTCTCAGTCAACA
Organism: Phalaenopsis equestris; assembly: GCF_001263595.1. Classification (NCBI taxonomy): domain Eukaryota; kingdom Viridiplantae; phylum Streptophyta; class Magnoliopsida; order Asparagales; family Orchidaceae; genus Phalaenopsis; species Phalaenopsis equestris. Next base: position 9,131 of record NW_018230954.1, on the reverse strand, counting down.
ATTGGAAAGAATCACATGAGATTGTTTAAATGAGAATGTAGATCATATGATTGAGTGCAAAAAAATAGGGATATAATCTTTGAAGGGTGTAGAGTTAGAGGACTTTAGAGTGACAAGCTAA
>NW_018230954.1:5711-9000 GCF_001263595.1 Phalaenopsis equestris | reverse complement strand
CTAAAGCCCCCAACTTGGTTTATTGTTTTAGGTTTTGATACAAGATGTTAGCCCCCAGGTGGAGGGAACCGATGTAACTCTAGAGTGAGAGCTAGTATCTTCCCTGCTTAACGGTTTTCAGAATTATTCAATCTTTAAGTTAGCCAATGTTCTTTATAGCATCTCTAGTAAAGATAAAGAATAATATTCCTCCTATTTGGCATAACACAATTTGAATACTTCCACAATAGAATTCTTATACTTATTACTGATTCATGATAAGGAGAAAGATATTTCGAGAAAGATATTTCGTATTCAGATATTTCGTATTCATTACTTTTCTTTTACATAAACTCAAGTTATCTTTAGTAAGTTTTTTTTTATTTCAAACATTATATATACCAAAAAGAGTTCAAATTTCATTCTTGTGCTAAAAACTATAATTGAAGTATTTGTCTTTTTAAACTAGAAAGTTTGGTTACTTTAATTATCACATACTGTTAACAATCCCTGTGGGTTCGATATTCGGGGCTTAATTAAAAAGTCATATATTACTTGATAATGACACATATACTTACGTAGTATCCCAATATAAATATTAAGTTAACAAGTTAAATTCTTATTTTCTCAGGATCAAGTTTTTGGTACTGTTGTAAAGTAAATAAAGATAAGTGAAAAATATAATCAAATACATTGTTATATTGTTGCATATAAACAGTCAGGAACACTTACTAGGTGCTAGAACCAATTCAAGCAAACCTATGCCTAGGCGCCAGCTCTGTGGCGCCAAGTCGCTGGCCAGTTGTTGAGTAGTTTTTTGCAGTTTCTATAGCATGTCTTGAGGAGTTATGGGGTCAATTTAAGTAGTTCGAGGAAGGATTTAAGAGCATTTTGAAGCCTTGGAAAGTAGAGGAAGGCAGAGGGGTTGTAGTGTGGAGTTAAGGTTTGTTATTTTCCACTTTCTTAGAGAGATTGGAGAGGAATTTGAGATAAATCTGTAAGGGGATCATTTAAACATTGCACGTAGCACATGAATATATTGTTGGAGGGACTTTTCATTATCTTTTCAAAGGATAAAAACTAAGCATCATGTTACTATTTGTCTTGTACTTGTTGTAAACACATATTTAGTGGATTTGCTTTATTAAATGATTAGAATTTATATGTTATTCTTCATGCTTTGTGAGTATATTTCTCTTACCTTTCTCTTGTAATGAATAAGTAGGATTTGTAGGACGTATAAAATTCTTCTAGAATTTGTTTTTAATATTAATATGATAAATATTCTTCTATGCTTCATTTACTTTTTGTAACGGCCAACCAAAAATGAGGACAACAATCCATTAAGATTTGGAAGAGCGATGGAAGAACAACTAGAGTATTCACATTGTTTTGTAGACTATAATAAAAGTAGACTAAATGCAATGTAAGTAAATAGATAAATATGCTTTGATGGGTTCAATCTAGGGCTTAAGAAATTAAAACTAGGTTAACAAAACTTCTTTACATGCTCAGAAGTGGGTAAGCAAAATATATGCTTCTATTTGTCACTAGCCACAACAGCAATTCATAGTATTCAATTATACAATCCCCTTTTGCAATCACAAGAGAAGGGTAACTTTTTATATCTTGATAATCACCAATCCAATTAAGTTGAGTAGGTTTAAATATTAGAATTAATTGAAGTAGTGTTAGAGTTTTTGGTAGAACTTTCACTTAATCACTATTCCAAACTAAGACCTAAAAGTAATAGACTAGAACTTTTCTTAAATGAGTCATTACCTCATTATCTATGGGATCGACAATCCCGACTCAATATAGATCTATATGACTGAAACAAGATGTATACTTGTATGAGAAATCCCAGTGTCCAAGAACCCGTAATTTTAAGAATTCAATCAAGTTGCTAGGGAGTAGATCAAGTTTTTTGGTGTCATTACCAGTACTTCCATAATTGTGATAATCGCTGAGGCAGATCAACTGGTCTCTTATAGGCCGTAGAGATGGCAAAGAATTCATTTTGTAAACAATTTCATTTTTGCAAAAAAACCAAATTCGAGTTTTTGATCTAATGGTTGTGTATCCCCGATAAAATCGCCCAAATATGAATCTAAAACATTAGAAAATAGTCTTAAAATATCTTCCATAAATGTAAATTGAACTGAGCCCTAGACATAGGTCTTCAAGATACACCACAAGATTTGGTAGATGTGGAGTATCAAGACCAACCAAAAATTTTAATTTTGTTGAATCCCACAATTAATGGACATCTTTTAATTTATGATGGGATCCATATAAAAAATAGCATAAACCCTCCAGATCAAATAGAATTCCCAACTTTAGGCACACAATAACTTCCATATCAATCTAATAACCCAGACCAAGAATGCATCTATTTACTTCTTTTTTTTGTCTGTTGGGATCATCTCCAACACTTTTCTTATAAGTGAGTAAGAGAATAAGAAGAAGTATATAACTAGGAAGAACATCGGATTAATCATGACCTCTGAGAATAAATAAAAAGAAGGCTAGATTGATGCATTCTAGAGATAAATGCCATCCTGCAATGACATGACATTAGCATAGATGATAGCTGATATATATTTTCTTGCATCACATGTATTTGTAGGTATTTTACAAATGCACTGGAATTATTCTTCAATCATTGAAGTTTTCAACTTATGGTTGTGATAGTTATATAAAGAAATTAGTGTGCGTAGAATATTTTATAATAAGAATAATTTCATTAAAAATAAATTATAAATAAAATTTAAATTAGTAATTTATCATTCAGTAAAAATTGTGCAGATAAAATTTGTAGTTCCTAGACAATTTTTTTTCTTGTGTCTCAAATTTGATTTACATGTATACCATAAAAAATCTTTCTTAACACATAAATATAACTGTTCTAATTTTTTAAAAGTGAAATACATCTCTTACTACATTGGGAAGGTTGCATGTACGTAAAAATTGAAATTTAGGTGCTAGATAAATACAAAAAGAATAGAGTATCTAAATCTTCTTAAAAAAAGGCCCCGCATGATGACCAAAGAAAAATATGTTGAGATTTTTATACATATTTTATATTTTTTTTAATGATATTGCACTTTAAAAAAATGTATTTTTGATGTTTTGTTGCATGAATGATGAATTAGGGTCAATGGAGCAAAAAGATGCAAAAAGGAGTCAATTTGGAGCGAAAATGACCAAAATGTGGAGATCTGAACTAAGGGAGCCGACGGCGAGTTTTTCCCAAGGCTACAAAACAAAATTCTCCAGAAGTCCGCCGACGGCGCCCTCGAGGCCGTCG
>NW_018230954.1:0-4384 GCF_001263595.1 Phalaenopsis equestris | reverse complement strand
GTGAATTTATAATTATTGAATATTTATTACGTCCATATTTATCTTATATTTTTAAGCATATATAAAGTTGTCGGTCACATGACATCTTCTGGTCTACAAATGCTCGTATTATTTTGTATGCAAATCTGAGTAACAAAAATATCACAACAAAACATGGATAATCTTGTTTGTCAAAGATTTGTGTTGGTAGAGTAATAATTTAATGTGTTAACATTACACAAAGATCAAATATAAAGATAAAAGGAAAGTAATAGGACAAGACAAATATTTTTGTACATGAAAAAATCCTTGAAAGAGAGAACCATGAGGCAATGTCAATATAAACTGCTATATGTTTGTAAGTATAGAGGTATGACTTTCTCTCATGATATTGAGAACCGAGTTACAAACATATATTGAAAACTACTCTTACTTTATATAGTTAAAAACAAACAAGTGTTTGAAAATTCAACAACAATCGTACTCTGACTACAACAGTTGCAAGTAGTGGCCGCCGAAGACCGATGTTTTGCAGTGATAGGTAGCGTTGGCGGGCGGTGGTCGATAGTGGCCAATGGTTACGGAGGCTGGTGGTCGATGATGGTTGCAGCTATGAAGACTGGCGGTCACTTCTTAGGTCTCCTCTTATATTTTTAAGCATATATAAAGTTGTCGGTCACATGACATCTTCTGGTCTACAAATGCTCGTATTATTTTGTATGCAAATCTGAGTAACAAAAATATCACAACAAAACATGGATAATCTTGTTTGTCAAAGATTTGTGTTGGTAGAGTAATAATTTAATGTGTTAACATTACACAAAGATCAAATATAAAGATAAAAGGAAAGTAATAGGACAAGACAAATATTTTTGTACATGAAAAAATCCTTGAAAGAGAGAACCATGAGGCAATGTCAATATAAACTGCTATATGTTTGTAAGTATAGAGGTATGACTTTCTCTCATGATATTGAGAACCGAGTTACAAACATATATTGAAAACTACTCTTACTTTATATAGTTAAAAACAAACAAGTGTTTGAAAATTCAACAACAATCGTACTCTGACTACAACAGTTGCAAGTAGTGGCCGCCGAAGACCGATGTTTTGCAGTGATAGGTAGCGTTGGCGGGCGGTGGTCGATAGTGGCCAATGGTTACGGAGGCTGGTGGTCGATGATGGTTGCAGCTATGAAGACTGGCGGTCACTTCTTAGGTCTCCTCTCCAGAATAAGCTCTCTAATTTCATTTCTCTTTCCCCCAAGTGAAAAGAGAGGGGCTACATATAGTTTTTTGGGGCGAGACATTTTAGTTCTTTGATACATAACTTTTCTAACTATATGATTAGACAATCCATGTTGATTTCCTTTGACCATACATAATTTTTTATAGATTTAGGTATTTTAATAACACTTAAATTGAGCGAACTTAGTCTCTTTGGATTCCTGTCGTCAATATGCTCGATTCAATTTAAAATATGTCAAATTTTTATTTGATTTGATCATTCTGTTGATGATGCAAAGCCTTTATTTCTGCTTCAACAGATTGATTTGGGTTTGATTGAACTCAAATTAAGCCAATTTTAGAGTTTTTGTATTCATTTTGTTGAGACTGTCAGATTGACTATAAACTTGTTAAAATGGAGATCAGACGATATTGAATTTGATTTGAAATAGTTATTATTAAAAAATACATCGACATTTGTACTTTATCATATTATTTTTGGTGATATTATAAATAAAAATTCTACAAGATTCACTAAAACCTTCGTGAAGCTAATTTTCAGACTCCGATACGATTACATTGACCATAGAGGTGGCTCTCAATTTTCTATTCACGTACCATTTCTCTTTTCTCTCCTCTACCTTTGCTATCACTTTTTTTTTTTAAATTAACGCAATCAAAATTTAAAGCAAGCATATGTAAACCTTAGTGGCTATCGACTCCATACGCGATGACTTAAAATATGTACAACATTATTTCTTACGTGCGTGTCGCACTCACGAAAATAGACATTTGAGCGTTCGCTACCTATTTTTCTCTTGCAAACAAGAAAAAATAAACTTAGATTAATAAAAATGCGGGATGCAGTCTTGTGAGAGGAAAATGACATAAATCTCATCTTCGAAGGTAAGATTAGCCGGAAGTTACAAAGAAATATTAGAACCGAGAGGGGAATTGCACATGCATATCAGAGAGAGAGAGAGAGAGAGAGAGAAAAGAATAAAGGAGAAACTATAAACTTGCAAGTAAAATATGTAATGACAAATAAAAATTAATCAATATTTAACATTGCAAAAGTTTTGCTTTTAACTATCAGACTGCTTGGAAACTTAAGGTAGCTGATGTGTCTATAGCAATTTTTACATAAATACATTTTTTCTCTCTCTCTCTCTCTCTCTCTCTCTCTCCGTATTTGTGTGCTTGTTTTCACTTAAACCTTTGTTTTTTAGGTGAAGTTAGATTTGCCTTTTGAATTTCAAATGTAATATAAAACAAAGTTAGCTGCAAGGAATGCGGGAGTATGATGATTAAGAAATAATTCACTATGAATTGTGAGTACACAATTCTGCTCTTCTCCTGAATTATGCAAGATGAAGTTACAAAGATGATTATTGTAATTGCACAATGGTACTTCATTGATAATAATTGTAGTCTGGTTGTAATGAATATAGTTTTTGGTAATAGCGACTGTAAGTGCGATAGTCAACTGGTATGGAGGCAATTGTCTGTCGGGAATGTTACAGATGATAGTAGTCTCAGCTTGTCTTATAGACCACAGTTGAAAGCCAGGATAACAGATGGTTGCCGCAGAAATGTTGTTTGACGACAATAATCATAATAGAAAGGTATAGAAGATTTTAGTCACTTAAGTCGTAGTTGGTTATATATGTTGTAGTGGTGAGGTGCAATGATTTTTGTAGGTTGTAGGGGCTGGAGTTAAGATATGCATAAGCTGTGGATTACGTAAATCATGGTTGTTCACATGAGTCTTAGTGGTGAGCTGTGATGACATCGTAGGTTGCAGAGGCCAGAGTCGGGAGATGCACGAGCCATGTATCATGTAAGTCATAGATTTATAGTTGGTCACGTAGGACATAATGATGTTGTGAGGATGTATATAAGTCTCAAGGGCCGGTGTCAAGAGCTGCACAACTTGTGGACCACATACGTCGTAGTTGGTCACATGGACCACAGTAGAAAGTTGTCATGATATTTGTAGGCTGCAGAGACTGGAGTGAGAAGTTACACGAGCTCATAAAGTTTTTGAAGCAAAATACCAATTACCTTCAAATGCTCTGGATTACGTTGATAGATGTGGTCATTAATTTATCCTTTTACGGTATACTTTTTTTAGTTTGGATATAACTGTTATTAAAAAATAGATAGTGCATATTGCCTTCTATTTTTTCATTTTGTAAGGTCACATGGTGTACATTAAGAACTTGTCAATTAGCACGAAACTTAAACAGATTTGACGACCGACAGAGAAGATTATGTGGTGGTTTGAGAGCTATCATGAACAGGTCAAAGGCATATTATTCGACGAGTTGAGAGAAAAGTAGTGCAAAGACTGACAAGACTCATTCACACTCTTGAAGCTTACTGACACAAAACACGCACATGTTAAGCTGATGAGAAACCCACCCTGATCTAAAGCAGTCTACCAGGGTCTCCCGGTCCACCCTTCGGCTGTAGCCGCCAAGAAAAATGACCCCACGAGTCATTCCCTTAGGCTTATGGTGCGTGGTTGCCCAACCCAAAATCCAGTCGGCTGTCGTTCTAGGCTCTTGACCCCATTCGTCGATTCAGTCTTCTGGCCTTATAGTTATGTCTTAACAAAAATACTTTTGTTGTAGCTATCTTCTTGAGTTACATAATGTAAGTTTTCATTTCCCATTCCTGTAAAAATGGACACATTCCATGAAAAAAGGTTACACAATTTCGTTGTTCATTACTAGGCTCTCTCTGCTCTTTGCTTCCCTTTTGCGCTCTATTCCTTAGGCATGTCTCCTCGACGGGTTTGGATTCAACACATGGTATAATTATGTCCTGAATCTAATGATTTTAAAATGTATGAATTTCAAGTTTGGAAGTAAAAAAAAAAAACAATTGTTATAAATGTCTACTCAAGAAGCATGCAGGTCAAGAATTAAATTCTATACATAGAACATTGTGAAATCATAAAACATTGTGAAACAATATCATGATATTATGAATTCATTACAACATTTGAATTCAAATTTTGAAGAGCAATCTTTTCAATATGTTGCAAGAAATCGACTTCAACGCAAGTTTTATTGATGTTACAAAGTGGCCTGTCATAAAAAATGAAACTCTTACAGTGAAACATTTTTATAAATTTGATATTTCGAAAGTCACTTTAGATATCATATTGAATG
>NW_018230953.1:0-377 GCF_001263595.1 Phalaenopsis equestris | reverse complement strand
GATTGGTGGAAAAATATAATATGAAGCATAAAATTGCAATTGCTTATCAACCCCAGACTAGTGGTTTAGCAGAAGTATCTAATCAAGAAATTAAGAGAATTTTAGAAAAAAGTGCTAATCCTAATAAAATGGATTGGTCTGTTAGAATAGATACAACATTATGGACAGGACAGTCTATAAGACACCTATATGAATGCCCCCATATAGATTAATTTTTGGGAAGATTTGTCACTTTCTAGTTGAATTAGAGCATAAAGCTTATTGGGCAATAAAAGAATTCAATTTCAATTTGAATGATGTTGTTGAGGAAAGATTATTGCAATTGAATGAGCTCAAGGAAACTAAGAATGAATCTTACGATAATGTGAGGATTTATA
>NW_018230952.1:0-5787 GCF_001263595.1 Phalaenopsis equestris | reverse complement strand
AGGTGTTCCCACGCAAACCAATAGCTTTGACTGTGACATGTTTGCTTACAAATATATGGAAACATTAGTACAAATATAGTGAGTTGACTAGAATGAGAAACAGGACAGGCAGGCAGGCATGTTAAAATTTAGATCTGAATTTGCCTACGATATTTGTTAGTGGGTTATGTCGTAAACATAAATGATTTTTGAAGGATTTTATTTATTTTATCAATGATTGCTAAAATTTCTAAATGACATTACTTTGTCTATTTTATTGATCGTCACAATGTTTTGCGAGCTCTATATCCTTATCAAAACAGACAGAATACTATGATAATATGACTGCAATCCATTGGGATAATGCTAGAATAACTCCTCAATACCACTAGAATAATATTATAAAAACATGGTAATGAAACCAGAATAACACGGCAACAATACTATAAGAAAATGATAAATTCTATAGATTGTAAACTTCATTTGAATGCATTTGTGGGTTAAGAAGTCTTATTTTATGAATTTTTAAATAGCTAAATAATTTTATATTTCTCTATTGAATACAAAGTGTATGAAATTTGATTATTCTGAAATTTAACTTCAAAAAATATATGTATGTCTTATAAGAAGGCTAAAATTTAATGTTGATTTCAGAGTTACAATAAATTAAAATAATTGTGGTGAATTGTAGGTTTACTCGTGGTGTTATTGCGGTGACTTGTAGTGTTATTTCCTTTACACATTTAGTATTATTGGTGGTGGCAGTGTTATTGACTTGTGGTTACTTAATTCTTAATGCGATGTTATTGGGGTATTATTAGAGTTGTAGTACTATTGAGTTTACACAAGAGCTATTATTGGAGGTGGTTACTTAAATTGTATTATTAAAGTTGTATCATGTGTAGTTTTGGTGATATTTTCGTGTTCTTGTGATGTTATGAAGGAAGGGTTGAATCCATCGTGGGAGAGGAATGCATTGTACTCAAGAAAGACAACAGTAACCATTGTAACCATCAAATAACACCAAAATATTGTCATGTCATTGGCGTTGAACACCACAGTACAGCGCTATCACATACTTTAATAAAGTTAAAATTTTTAACATTAGAATTGCAATAACGTTGTCAGTAAAACCATTAATAATACCTAGTAAACGCACCAATAACAACGTAACATCACAATAACACTGCCAATAACACCGTAATAGCCGAGTAAACACGCCAATTTTACCATAACATCGCCATTCACACCAATAACACCATAATTGCCGAGTAAACACGCTAATAACATCGCTCAATAACACCAATAATTACATAATAACACCTGAGTAACACTCTTATTATTGTGGTCACTTCAATAATGTTGAAACTGCCTATTAATCGTGCCAGCAAAACCACAGAACAACAATTATAACACAACAATAACACATGGGCAACACCCATAATACCACGTCATATATTTAGCCAATAACACTGTAATCACCAAAAAAATGCACCAATAACACCAATAATACCACAATAATACCAGATTAATGATACACCTAAAAAAGGTTCAATTTTTCATATGCTTTTAATGTCTATATTTGATGATTTTCAATGATATTGCACTTTAAAGGAATGTATTTTGTATATTTTTTATTTCAGGGACAAGAAATGGAGTTTTGGAGAAAAACAAGAAAAAATGGAGCAATTTAGAGCAAAAACGAGCATGAAAGAAAATTTTGTCCTGGCACATTTCTATATGTTTTTCTATGCTTAATCTCTTTTACAATTATCACATATTTTTGAATGAAATTACATTTTAAAGGAAGGTTGTTTTGATATTTATTTTGTAGGTCTATCTGTTAGAAACACAACACAACTAAAACGGGGTAAAACGGAGCTAAAACGAAGCCAAACGAAGCAAAGTGGTGGAGCTGCGCAGGGTGGGAGCCAACGGCGCCAGAATCAGTGCCGACAGCGCCAGAGTGCAGAAAATGATGCCAAAATGGTGTTGATAGTGCCTAAAATAGCACTGAGAGCTCTTGAGATGGATTGGACGTTACCCTGGGTGAATTTCTAGAAGATTCAATGTATTTGGACACTTTTTGGAAGGTTGCTTGAGGCATCTCTTGGGAAATTTGACCCTACACTATAATAAAGAGCGCTTTATGTCAGAAAAAAGTGGTGTGTGTGAGTGGAAAAATGTGGAGAATGTTTAGATATCTTAGAATAGGAGTACAAATGTAGATTTCTACCTCTTTGGAGAGATTGGTGAGGGGACTTTGAGAGAATATGTAAGGGAATGTTCTAGCATTGCATGGATCAGCGGGAGACTTTGTGGGAGAGATTTTCATCTTTCTTTCAAAGGGAAAAAACTAAGTATTGTGTTCATCATTATCTTATGATTTCATAAACACTTGTCTAGTGGATTTGCTTTGATTTAATGAAGTTTTTTGTTGTGTTTTCTTCGTGCATTGTGATGTGTTTTTCTTACTCTTTCTTCTTTTTTTGGAAATAGTGGCATGAGAAGATTATGTCGTTATTTTCCTTTTACTTTTCTTTTGCAATGAGTAGGATTCATATTTAGGATATTGGGATGCATGTTAGAAGAAGTTCTAATTATTAAATAAATTATGATGATTTTTCAACTTTGAACTTAATTTACATTTCGATCTCGCCAAAATTGAATTGTTAAAATATGTTGTAACATATGATCTGGGAAATGGAGTATGACTTCTTGTTGACCTCACTTTTGGTTGAGGTCTAGTTTTTCCTCTTTAGTAGTCTAGGGTCTAACCATAGAACTTTCCCGTTGACTATTCCTAGAAAACTAGAAAAGGAACCCTCAGCATTAGAAATTTCAAGCTCCTCTCTACTTAACTTGAAGTTCCACATATTGAGCCTTATGGGGGAGCCCAAAGAGAGTTTCCATAGGGCTACTTGACCTTAGCGTTGACCCTGGGTGTTGGTCTGGAGCTAAGCTACTCACCTCACTCACAATCACTTGCGAATACAAACCCAAAATTTCTTGACTTTGATCCCTTTAATCCTTTGGGAGACTCATGTAGATGGTCCCCTAAACCCATTGGCCCTGGTTAGGGATTTGCTAAGACCAGTAAATAGAGGACCCAAATGGGGTTTCCATTGGTCCATAGCTCATTTATGATGGTAAGCTCCCCAATTCTACCAAAAATACTCAACTTGGCATTTTTCCACGAAATTCCCCCAAATTACCTAAGTACACTTGTTAACTCCCATAAATTGCCTAAGTACCCTTGAACCCTAAATTTGGCCAAAATTCCCAAATTTACCCAAAATACCTAAATTTGTTCAAAAATCATTTCAAACCTTTTGAAAACATCTAAATTACCCAAAATCACCAAAAAAAATTGCAAATTACCAAAATGCCCCTCCTTAGCCCAAAATTTTAAAAAATTCAAAAAATCCCAAAAATTTCCAAAACCTCTCAAATATTCCCAATTTCATTTTTCTCAACTACGACATGACCAAATTTGAACAATTTGATCATTTTGACCAAAACCCCCAAATTGTCTTTAAAGGCCCAATTTCCTCAAATGTCCATCAATTTGGTCCCAATCTCCCCCAATTTCAATTCTAAACTTAAATTCACCTTTCATATGACCAATCTAAACCATTTGGCCCTATGACTTAGTTCCACCAAATTGAACCCTATAGCCAACTCAATTGGCCTCAATTTAAATTATAAACTCTTCATAACATTCCTACACATCAAACATGACCTTCAGTTGGCCTTAGTAAAGCCTCAATTTCATTTAATTTCAACCCAAACCCAAACATCCCCAATTTTACCATACATTGGCCATGTCTCAAAATTCCACCAAATTGATTGCCTTAGCCCCACAATTTTCACTCCATTCCTTCATGAAAAATCTTTATAACATCTATCTTGATCATTTGGACCATTAAATTGAGCCAAATTTCAAGCCTAGCTCAACCTAAGCCCAAGTCTAGTCCAACAAGCCCAAATTGACCAAAATCTCAAAAACCTTCAAATTGAACTCAAAATCACTTTAATATTTCACCAAAAATATTCATTACAATCATCTACACAATATTGATCAATCAATTGTGCTCAAGGTCATGGGTAGCCTAGCCCAAACCCAAGCTTTAACCAAATTGACCTACATGGACCCCTTCACCAAAAGGTTACCCAATCTAGCGCCAAATTGGTCAAGATATGACTTCTACAGCCAAATTTTTGACCTTATTGACTAGGAAAAACCCCATGGAACCACTCAAATGAGCCATGGACCAAAGGATCCCCAAATAAATGGATTTACTTCAAAAATTTCTTAAGCCTAAGGGATTTTTGCCAAAACTAAACACCTGCCCAAATAAATTGTTGTGACAGATTCCCCTGGCTCACCTGACCTCCTGACCGCCTTCCCTAGCATTGTCGGCTAGTCTAGTTGCTAGAGGAAGCCTCAATTTCATTTAATTTCAACCCAAACCCAAACATCCCCAATTTTACCACAAATTGGCTATGTCCCCAAGTTTCACCAGATTGAATGCCTTAATCCCAAAATTGGCACCAAATTTATGTTGAAAACTCTTTATAACATTCATATAGACCATTTTCAACAGTAAATTTGAACCTAATCCAACCTTAGCCCAACCTAGACCCAAGTCTAGCCCAACATGCCCAAATTTACCAAAATCCCAAAATCCTTTAAATTGAGCTTCCAATTGAACTCAAAATCACTTCAATCCTTCATAAAAAATCTTAATAACAATCATCTACACAATTTTGATCAATTAACTAGGCTCAAAGTCATGGCTAGTGTAACCCAAACCCTACTTTTAATCATTTTAACCCAAATTGGACCCATGCACCAAAATTGACTTAATCATGCCTAAGCCACCAAATTGATGCCTACACAGCCACTAAGTACACTCTATTGACCAAGATAAACCCCCTTGGACCAGACACTCTTTGGACTCTACACCCTCGGATCAGTGACACCCCCTAGTTCTTCCTCCTTTGGACTATACAACAAAATGTTCCAAATTTGAATCGTTTCCCTTTCACGCTTCTTTTTACGATTTCGTTGAAAAGTCCTATCCTTTTCACCTCTTTGAAGATAATATTTCCTGATTTTTATGAAGAGATTTCTTAGGTGACTTTGATTATCTAAGATGTAATTAACTATAGGGGTTTTCCCTTATAGGAAGCTTGTTTGAACACAACTAAATATAAACCCTATTTAATTCTTCATATTAAATAGAGGAACTTGTCGGCAAATAAAATGGTTTCACAGACCAAACAGATGTTATATATCACTTAGTTTATTTGATCGAGGGTCGGCTAGTCTAGTTGCTAGAGGAACCAAAACTGTGAGCCACCCTCAAAAAATATAAACCCAAATTCAAACTTAGAGGCCACCTCATCCCATTTAAAGTTTAAAGCCTCTCTGCCCTCCACATAGGCAACACTTTGCACCCATACATTGGCCCATAGAGCCACCTTAAGATATTTTTATAAAAGATCCACCTCCATGGACATAAAAGGGGTGTTGAAAATTTCTTAAGGAAACCCTCTGAAATCACTCCCCGAGCTTCCTTAAGACCTCCACAATGCAACCCAACCACTCTATTGCTCTAATTCCCCTTGTCGGAGCTCAATTTTTTAGTTTAAATCCTTGCCGGAGACAGGACATTCTCCACCACACCTCCACAGTGCACCAAATCCAAATTAAACTCACCTACACCATCGCCACACTAAACTAGGACAAAGCCCTATCAAATCCCCATCATACAGAGCCTCTAAGATAGCTCAAGACCAACA
>NW_018230951.1:0-367 GCF_001263595.1 Phalaenopsis equestris | reverse complement strand
CCGATAGCTTCTTACGGGCAACCCCACAACCAACCAACCCCCGAAATAACGCCGACAGTTTCTGGCAACTCCGCTGGGGACAAGCTTTTCTCTCCATACAAATCAAGAAATATTATCTTCACACATCGGTAATATGTCCATTTCCCTCTTGGACCAAATTACCCTTCTTCCGTTGGCATACTTTACCCATTTTTGTCTTGGGAAAGTACAGCTAACTCCTTGGACTTCAAGACTAGCTGTTCAACTATCTTTCAACAAAGGGGTTCAGAAGGCCACTAAGGACTCTTAAAATTTTCATGTGGGGTCGGACCCCCAATAGGTCAGAAGGCCACTAATGACTCTTTAAATTTTCATGTGGGGTCGGACC
>NW_018230950.1:0-1156 GCF_001263595.1 Phalaenopsis equestris | reverse complement strand
CATTTATTCTAGTTTGATCAATTCAGATAAGCCAAGCAATTTTTATTTTTGAGTTGGAATAGATTTAAAGCTCTCAATTTGAGATAGTTTGTTTCTTCTTAAGCGGGTTGATATCAAGTCGACTCCTGTACTAATTAGAATTTGATCATTTGTAATTTTTTTTTAAATTTAAATAAGTATGTGTGCAATTAGATGTGTAAATTAGAGTGAAATATAAGATTTGTATGTGTATCACTTGGCTATTAGGTTGTTCTAAGTTTTGAGCTGGAAGAAATTTAAACAACTCAATTTGAGACAGCTAATTTCCGTTTGTAGAATGTAATTAACTCTCTTAATTATCAGTTTTATATCGATATGTGCATATTCAATTCATGCATTTCATATAAAGAATTATAAAAATCGATGGTATCTAAGGTAATTTTCTTTCGTATATTATACATGTGGGATCTATTTTTTGTGTTCGATAAATACACAATATTGCATCTTTATGGAATTTACGAGGTATGCCTGTAAATTTTATTTTCAAATAATATATGACTCAATTTAGTATTTTTAAGCAATAATTCCATATGATGTTAACTACGCTTAATGAATTTTATCAATATGTTGTTTAGGGTATTGACATTATAAGGTTTTGGTATGTATAATAGACTACATCCGGGTGCAAAATACTTAACTGAGGAGTTCTTAAGTTGTGTTGAATTTTTCATGCAAACAACTTCTCAGCTCCTAACTTACCCATCTAAGACTAAGTTTCAATTATCATAGTTGTAATAGAGAAATTAAGTATCCTTAATACTTGATAAAGTCAAGTATGATTTATAGCATTGAGGATTTCAACCATATTATTAGTTTTGGAATCACTGAATGTGATATAAAGACCACTATGGGAAGGTGCACATCTCATTCCAAGTTAAGTGTGGCTTTCAAAATGTTAAAAATTCAAATAGAGTTTAACATGCCCAAGAAATGCTTTAATCAGGTTGTAGAAATATTAAAAGAGATAAATTAACAAAAAAATATTAGTATCATACGACTTGTACATATGGAAAAAAGGTGGTCTCCAATTAAGTTTTAAAATTAGAGAAGATAGATTGTTCTATTAATGGATGCATGCCACCATAAATCAGAACCACTATCACGATTTACTGGGGTT
>NW_018230949.1:0-301 GCF_001263595.1 Phalaenopsis equestris | reverse complement strand
GTAATTCTGTAAATATTATCCCCAAATCATGAAATGAGCTGTGCCTTTGTTATTTGAATAAAGTAGAGGGCATTAGTGGATTCAGGACTGTTTGGGGCAGCTTATTGGGTGCGGTGAACCTGACTTATTTAGGTAAATTGTGTTTTGGTAGCTTATGCGTTTTTAAAAAACGCTGAAAACAACATTTTCACACCGCACCTGTTTAGGTGCGGTGGCAGCTTTCTGGTTGCCGTCTGACTTTTTCAAAAAAATAAAAATTTGAAGTTGTCATCGCACCTAGCTTATCGACAGATTATTTTTA
>NW_018230948.1:0-6292 GCF_001263595.1 Phalaenopsis equestris | reverse complement strand
TGAGTTCCTTGTGATCACGGGCACTTATGGAAAAATTATTTTTGAGAAAATGCCTAAAAATAATTAAAAATAATTAAAATTTTCAAAAATATAAAAAAAGTTTAAAATGTTCCTAGTAGTTTCTTGATCACTTAAGACTCATTAAAATATTTTCCTAATTTTTCTAAGTTAAAAATAAATTATTAAAGGCTACAAAATGTATTTTTCCTTAATTTCTCATTTAAATAATTATAATAAATGAATTAAAAATCATAAAAATACAAAATTTATTTTTCTAAGTTTTTTGAACTCAGAGAGATTTAATAAAGATATAAAAGATAATTTTTGTAATTAAAACATATTTTCTATTTAAAGTGATCATTAAAACCTTAAATAATTATAATAATTAAAATATAACTTGAAAAATCATAGAATTTTGTCTAAGTGTTCCTCTGACCTAGGTGAACCTCTAAGAAATTTATGAATTCCAAAAATTTTATTTTGATAAGTTAAATAAATTAATATTGGAAAATCCTATTTTTGAATATAAAATATTTATATAAATAAACTAAAAATCTAAAAGACCACAATTTTCTCCTCGGATATTTTAATTAACTTATGATTGAGTTCCCATGGATATTTCAAAGTAACTTGAATTTCATTTGATAGGTTATAAGATAGGGAGCCCATGGGCAAAATGGTAATTATGGAATTTTAATGCCCTAATTAAATTTTAGGATTAATCAAAGGGTTAATAAGTAATATTGATCATAATAAACCTTTTTGCATGAATGAAAAATAATGGGTTAAAAGGTAGAAACCAATTTGTCATCCTTTTAATAATAAGAGGAAAGTTGTAATTTTGATAATTGTCTTGATTTGAAAGATAATTTAATTAAGATGATCCTAAAATAATTGGCTTAAGTTATGAAGATAATAGCTCTCTCATTTAAAGCCCATTAATTGGTAGTTAGATACTAAGTTAGATATTGATAAAAATTGAAGTCCCATTTCAATATTTAATTATCTTAAATTTACTTTGAAAATTGAAATTAAGAGGGCCTAATAGTGAACTAGGTTTGATATGTAAGAATTTTCTTAATTGGGATTAGAAAAGATAGACTTAATTAATTGATGAACACTTTCAAACACTTTAGGCCCTACTTTAACTCTGGAAATTAAAATTCTTAATAACTTTGGACTTGCATTTTGGGGTACCCACTCAAAATTATCAAATGAAATGCTAAGTGACTCTCCAGTTTCTCTCAATTTTGAGATAATTAAAATATATAGGTTCTTTGAGTAATGTGATAATTTTAATTCGACCTTGGGATGATTTATAGAACAATATGATAAGTTCAAAACGAACTCAAAAAGTTTCAGGAGATCTTAAAAGTTGTTCAAGATCATTCCCCGAACGCTTTGGAATCTCTTAAATATTTTGAAAGACAAATTGAACTTGCTTTATTCTGTTCTAGGAAATCATTCACTAAGAACTTTCGTGACTCATTGAGTTATGGTTTGAGGGTTTGGAAACTACTAGTTTATCTACTCTTGCCATTTATTTAAATTTCTACAAAATTATATACCTTTTGCAAGTTCTAACGTTTCAGCGGGAATGCCAATAAGGTGACAGGTACGCTTTTATAGTATTATTTAATTTCTATCATTTTACTTTCTACAATTTAATTTTTCTTCTAAATATTATAACTCTTTGTTTGTGCACTTTACTTTAGTTTACTTGCAAAAACCAAAACCATTTTAAGAAATTAATCAACATTTTAAAAAATCTAAAACAAATTATTTTAAAGGTAAACATAAATCTTTTGAAATGTCACCCAACTTAAAACATACTTTTAATTTATGGGAGTCACTTGGAGGAGGTTACCCATAGTTGCTAACGAGATCTCCCCAGTTTAAATGGGTTTCACAACTCATTTAAGCTAAGTAAATTCAAAAGAAAATAGTGATACCAAAATGAGGGAACTTTGGGATCCTAACCGGTGCGTTCTAATCAACTTTAAGCCCCCATAATGATTCAAATTCAAATTGTCATTTAAACCTTTCAAACTTAGACTTTGAGACTGCTATTTCCTACTTCGTCGAGGAGTTTAGAGCTAACTTTTTCGGCAGCCTTCTACAACAGCAATCTACAATAAAAATTTACAACACATGAGGATCTACAAGAGCACATCTTTCCTTAGAATTAAACAATAAGCCATAGGGTTTCGAGGTTGTTCGCCTAGTACAAAATAAATGCTCAACTCATCTTTAGGACTTTGCAGAATCTCGTTGTGCAATATAAGCCTTAACTCGCTTTAAGATTCTGAGGTTACCATTCGTCATGACCTAAACCCTGACATCTTCCAGGTTATTTGTGTAATCGTCTCACATAAATGTAAGCCTTAATTAATAAAATCAGCATGATGTAACATTTAAATAAATTTTCTTTCTCAAATTTGAAGCTAAATCGTATGATAAAATAGGAAGTCACCGATGTTCTTCTCAGGATTTGTGGAAACCCCTAGTTCTTCATCTCTTCATCCGTTGGATTTTAAAATAAAATGTTCCAAATTTGAGCCATCCCCATTTCACACCTCTTTGTCCGATATTTTGAAAAGTCTACCCTTTAAAATTCTTTAAGATAATTTTCTCTGATCTAAACCGAGAGTTATCCTGGGTGACTTTGGTTATCTAAGATGTAATTAACTATTGCAGCTTACCCTTATAGGAAACTTAGGAAACTTTTAAGAACTCATTTAAGAACTCATCTTAATATAAACCCTATTTAAGTTTTCATATTAAATAGGAGAACTTGTCGGTTAACATCAAAGATGGTTTTTGTAAACTTAAATGGATGTCATAAATTTTTTTGTTTATTTAATCAAGCCTTAGCATGAGTACTGTTTCTATTCTTCTGAATGGATGCATTGCTTGCGGCGTTAGGATCATTTAATTAAACTACTGAGGATATGAGAGAAATTCAGCTTTATAATATTCTTTTCAACAACCCACAACTTCTAATTTAGAGACCGATAGCTTCTGGGGACTCCGCTGGGGATAAGTTTCTCTCTTCATTTAGACCAGGAAGTCTTGTATTCATACATTGGTAATGTATCTATGTCCTATATGGACTAGATTACCATTCTTTCGTTGACATGCTTTACTCATTTCTTTATTGGGTAAATAAGGTCAACTCTTTGTAACTTAAAGACAGTCTGTTCAATCACCTTTGAAAAGAGAGCTTTAGGATTTCATGAGGAATTTTATCTTTGTGTGGGGTCAGACCACAATAGGTGTGTTGGTGGACTATTCCACTAAGGTAATGTGCGTTGTGAAGTTGGTCCTGCACTAGGTCCTAAACTTTACTTTTCTACTCGTATCTTTTTGCGCTTGGTTTGGTGCTTTGCAAACTAAATCAAATTGTTGCACTTTTCTTCTTTTTAACCTTTCCCATTTTTTTAATTAAGTTCTCCTACCTTCTAATTTACCTCTCTAAATCTTAAATTTTTCAAAAACTAAAATTAAATAGAAATAAGAAAGACTTGCCCAGTCTATAGAGCGACCCTTGTTATTTTTCAGTGTTCACCCTAGAATTAAGAGGTATTGGCCAAATAACTAACCCTAGAACTTACTTTTTAAGCTGCTAAAATAGTGTTTCCGATGCTCACTTTTCCCTTGTTATTCTTCATGCTCAATAACTAACCCACCATCAAGTTTGGAGCCGGATTCGATGAACTCAAAGTCGTGCTTAGAAGGGCCCCAATTGTGGTCATGAAAGTTGATGCTTTAAAGTTAGAAGAGTCGTCATTTGAGTTTAACTTGAACTGACCTTAAAATTTCTCTTCCTGCAAGAAAGTGAAAACTGCTGCTACCCCGACACCTATTAAGTCCTTTGTTCCCTTGGCTGCCAAAGGAAAGGAGAGTATGATTGTTAAAGATACATTCAAAGGATTTACCACCACACCATTGGTATTTGAAATCAAATCTAGTTCAAAGTCTGTACTTTTGGCCTGATCTCAGAGAAGAAGTCGCAGTCGAAGGATTCGGAGGGCTACTAAAGACCGAGTCCCAAAAAAGGTACCTGTTGATGAGTTTCCTCACCAGGAGGAACTTGGATTTCTTGAGACCTCTCCGTTTCTGCAAGGGAGTAGGTTTCTCCAATTAATGGACACAAACGGATATGAAATTATTCAAAAGATTGTTGTTGCATTACCGTTACTTCATGGTCATGATGAGGAGAAATAAAAACCCACTCCTATCACTAAAGTCCATACAATATTTCAAAGATTGGTTGTTAAAGAAGTATGTTCAGTTGTTGAGATACTTAAGTAAGTGGGATATGCGGTATCCCCCTGAATGAGGAAAGAAATTTTGAAGGATACTAGGACTGCTCCACAGTCTAAAAGATCAAATGAAGTTTTGCTAGCTTGCATTCCCATTAGATTCGGTGTATGAAACCGAGTTGATACTACCATTGTTACAACTGATTTTTTTGTTACACCAAGCTTTGCAGGATTTTGACCTGGCAAGTCAAGTCTTGTCCTGAGGATATTACCAATTGTTGCTCATAAGAGTGTTCCACGAAAGGAGAAAATAAAGAGGTCTCTTGGTGTTGCACTTGGTCTGCACCATGGGGAGCATGAATCTCTTCAATGCACTGATGCCCCTGTTGAGACACTCCATCTCAAGACGTCCCTGTAAATAAAAAAGGTATGGCTTTAAACTACCAAATCCCCTTTAAAAATAATGCAAGTTTACGTATCACTCAAGTAATAAAGGGCTCTAATGGAGTCATAGATATCGATCCCACAGGGAAGTTGGAAATGCCTGTAAATAAGTTCCTAAGCTTATAATGTAAAGTACTATTTTAAAAATACAGAAAGTAAAGTGCGATGTTTGAATTGTAAGTGATTGGTGAATGCTAAATAAAATGCAGTTGAAAGACAAAGTTACTAAACTAAATGTTAAACTTTCAAAAGTAAAATTATGAAAATTAAAACTAAGATGTTTTGATGAAAAGTTTAAATTTAAGAAAGAATCCTTCAGCTTTACAATGAGTACATGATTTGCAAGTGCCAAAGATGAGAAATTATATTCTTTACTCTCTTCCGAGTGCATAAAGAACACTGAATAATCCAGAGTTTGGTCCTTAATTATGTGATTAGGCTAGGAGGATTCTGATTGCCACTCCAGAGCTCCCACTAGTCCCTCCCCTGAGGGCTAACAATCTCGCATCAGCTTCAATTCAACTAACCAAATTGGAGATTTTCATCTGTCACCTTTAAATCTCCAATTTTGCATCTAATAAAGTATATTTCCCTATTTATTTGTACCCAACACCATGGAGGAAATACTCTCCCATGAAATCAAATGTAATTCTCCCCATGTTTTAGAAATTGTAGCATTTTTGAAATATATGTTTCTCAACACATTTTAACATTTCAATTGACCAGTTTGAAAAGTAAATGAAGACTGGAGTTCTAATCATCATAAATTTATGACATTTAAAATCATAAAATCAATTCTTCACAAAACAATATCTAAAAATAGCGAGAAGAATAAAGAAGACTACTCAGAATTCATGAGAAGGATACGACAAAACACAAATTTCATATGTAAAAATAAGTTTACAAAATAAAAGATAAAAGACACAACTTATCTCATAATCCTTCCCAAACAAACTCTTAGAAGTTCCCTCCAAGCCTTTCTCTCTTTACAATCACTCTCAGTTCTCTCTTAGAAGTGTATTGAAGAAGAAATCTCTTACCTTCCCTCTCCTCTTACAATCCTTGAATAAAATCTCGAAGCCCTTAACTTTTTCCCTCTCTCTAACTCTCCTTCACGCCACACACACCCACTCGTCCCCCTCTTACACTGTCACGCCCACACAACTCTTCTTCAAGCTTTAGACTTCCCTCTCTTTTATCAAAAGCTGCCTCCCTCCAAAAAGGATTCAAAATTTCCCACCAAAATTCTGTCTAAAGTCAACTCTTCTGAATTAAAATGACATGTCCATTGATCCAAGAGACGTATCCCTTCATTAAAGAACCTTCCAAAGTGTCTAGAAGCATTGAATTTCTCCAAGGGGTGTTTAGAACAAGTGTACCTTTGAAAATTCATGCAAAATTCATTTTGAACTGCATTAATCTGCAAAAAGTTGTCCCTAGCACATCTGGCGCCAAAGCTGGTGTATCATGCACCAACTCTCTGTCAAATGGTGCATTTGGTGACAATCTAGTGCATCATGTGCTAGTTTGCTGAAGATCACACTATTTTGGGCTTTGGTGCATTTGGCGCTGATCTGTCGCAT
>NW_018230947.1:0-270 GCF_001263595.1 Phalaenopsis equestris | reverse complement strand
ATCTAGTGAGGAAGAGATGCCACCAATTCAAGTTGACCCCGGGATAGAGATTTTAGTTGAGGTAACAGTAGCCATTCTGGGAGGTAATGATCTTGATGAAATGAACGTTCAAGTTGAGCATTAGATTATGGTGCCTCTAGCTACTATCTTGTAGATGGTGAGAGGAACATTAGTAGGAATGACCTTGGATGTTTATAAGGGTTATAAGTTTGAGGAGCCAACATCAAATACATGAGATGCAGATTTTTCAGATTTATAGACCCCCACACC
>NW_018230946.1:0-361 GCF_001263595.1 Phalaenopsis equestris | reverse complement strand
CCCTGCTGTTGAAAGAGATAATAAATGTTTTTGCAAGGAAATTACTGAACATCTATTGAACGAGCATTTTAAAGAACATTTTGAAGAGAAAACAATCTGAAGACAGAGATGAAGTTATTTTGGATAAAATAGAAAATAAAGAATTAGATTATGTTCAGGAAAGATTTCAGATGCTGGATATTACAAGAAATGCTGATAAGAATCTAGTTCCGTCAATTATAAAACCACCTAAATTTGAGTTAAAAATATTGCCTAACCACTTGAAGTATGTGTTTCTGGGAAACTCATCTACATTACCTGTTATTATATCTTCAAAGTTAAATGATTTGCAAGAACAAAGACTTTTGGATACATTAAAAAG
>NW_018230945.1:0-1571 GCF_001263595.1 Phalaenopsis equestris | reverse complement strand
TTTTAAAAGTTGGCATAAAGGTTTAGTAATTTTTGTAAAACCTTTAATAAAATGCCTGTAAAAACCAACATATTCAAGAAAACTTCTAACCTCTTTTGCATTAGTATGAGGTGTTAATTTAGATATAACTTGAATTTTTGTAGGGTCTACTTCCATACGATTTTCTAAAATTTTATTCCCTAATACAATTCCTCCTGCAACCATAAATTGATATTTCTCTCAATTTAGAACTAAATTAGTTCTTTCGCATAACTCCAAAACTTTTTCAAGATAATTTAAACATGCATCAAATGATATTCCAAATACAGAGAAATCATCCATAAATACTTCCAATCCATCATCAATTAATTTACTAAATATAGACATCATACATCTCTGAAATGTTGCAGGTGCATTACATAATCCGAAAGGCATTCTTCGTTAAGCAAAAGTTCCAAAAGGACTAGTAAATGTTGTCTTTTCTTGATCCTCAGGAGCAATAAGAATTTGATTGTAACTGGTATATCCATCTAAAAAAAAGATATTTGTGCCCAGCAAGTCTATCTACTATTTGGTCTAAAAATCGTAAAGGGAAGTGATCTTTCCTAGTGGCAGTGTTTAATTTTCTATAATAAATGTAAATATGCCACCCAGTAACTTGTCTGATAGGTATTAATTCATTATTCTCTTTTGTTTCAACAGTCAGTTCTCCTTTCTTAGGAACACAATGAATTGGACTTACCCAAATACTGTCTGAAATAGGATATATAATTTCAGTGTCCAACTATTTCAAAATTTTCTTTTGGACTACTTCTTTCATCATTGGGCTTAATCTCCTTTGTGGACCAACTCTTGATTTATATTGTTCATCTAGTATAATTCTGTGCATATAGATCAAAGGTCTGATTCCCTTAATATCAGCTAAGGTCCAACCAAAAGCTTTCTTCCATCTTTTTAATGTATCCAAAAGTCTTTGCTCTTGCACATCATTTAATTCTGAAGATATAATAACATATACTGTAGATGAGTTTCCCAGAAACACACACTCCAAGTGGTTAGGCAATATTTTCAACTCAAGTTCAGCTGATTTTACAATTGACGACCTTGTCATATTATTTCTTGATATTTTCATAATAGAAATATCCAGCATCTCAAATCTTTCCTGAACAAAATTTTATTTATCATTTTCTAAGTCCGAAATAACTTCATCTTTGTCTTCAAAATGTTCTTTAAAATGTTCGTGCAATAGATGTTCACTAATTTCCATGTGAAAACATTCATTATCTCCTTCAACAGCAGGGTATTTCATAGATTTTAGAATTTTTAAAGGCACTTCTTGATCATTAACTCTCATAGTTAACTTCTTGATTGTTAACTCTCATAGTTAATTCTCTCTTTTGAACATCTATCATAGCTTTTCCAGTAACTAAAAACGGTCTCCCTAAAATGATAGCTATTTATTTATCTTCCTCCATGTCTAAAGTAATGAAATCCACAGGAAAGATAAATTTATCAACTTTTACTAACACATCTTCTATACTCCCTTAGGAAAAGTAATTGACCAAAGGAAAATATGTTGACATTTTCATACA
>NW_018230944.1:1047-2409 GCF_001263595.1 Phalaenopsis equestris | reverse complement strand
TAGTTAAGAATCATTATAAATTCTTAAAGTTTGCTCGGTATAGGCCACCCAAAGGAAATTACATCTTGCCCATAGTTGATTTTAGTTGGTTGTTCTTAACACACCTAACCACTTATATGACCAAAATATGCTTCTTCTCCAACATAGGCACACACGAAGTAATAAAATGACTTAAACCAACTTGAGGGTCTATATAATTGATCTCATATTCAAGATTTGATGGATCTAGTAGGAATGACTTGTCTGGTTCCAAATATGTATTTAAACCCATAACTACTTTAAACTCATCTTATCTCATCTTAAATATTACAAATGGATCCAATTTATAACTTCAACAAAAAAAAAATCTCTCATCTTAAATCATGAGGGATTTGTTTTTGCTCTCTCCATAATATCTTACGTTGCTCGCCACTTCTCCTTGAATGAAGTAATTATTTGCAATTAATTAATTTACAAACGATAACGTCCTTTCATTCAAGTCGATGTGATAAACCGTTATTAATACATGTAATTGAAAAAAATAATAATTAATTAAAATTAAGATACGTTGTATTTGAGCTTACACCACCAGCTCAAATTTTATGGCCGGTCCCGTTGATTAAGTTGATTTAGGCGCTTTTTTATTTATTTAATCAAAATGGGAAAAAAATCTTATTTTATAAAATTTGAATCTTAGGGTCTGTTTGGGGCAGTTGCAGCTTATTGAATAATTTAGGTGTGGTGGGCCTGGTGGTTATTGCAAATTTTTATTTTTTTTTGAAAAGCCAAATCACAGCCAGAAAGCTCCAACCACACAGTTTATCCAAACAGACGGGATGCATTTTTAAAACGACACCGCACCAAATAAGCTGCCCCAAACGGGCCCTTGATCGCCCATCGCCTTATTTAGGTGTTCATGCTTGTTATTGTGAACAATTCATGCACAGTATGATCATTGGTTGTTTGAATAGATATAAAATTAAATTAAGTCAATTTACTAATCCGACCCGTTAATTTCATACACCCAATTTCTATTTGTTTCTATAAGTAACAGCTAAAATTTATTTATTTTTATATTTAGACCCCTAAAAAATTTTCATATCACATTAACATATCACCATTTTAACTTTTTGAAGAGTAAAATATAACTACAAATATATAAATAAAGTAATGTTTATGCAAAGATATTGAATATTGAAATCGGACATCGTAAAATGTTTCATTTTATTTTCAATTAACACACTTATAAATTTAGTAACTAAAAAAAAATCATAAATTATTTTAAGGACATTTACTTACAAATCCCTTAATTTCAATGTATTTACAAATCTAATATTTAAATTTTATATATTAAATTATACCCCTCAAGATTCGGCCGGCCAA
>NW_018230944.1:0-341 GCF_001263595.1 Phalaenopsis equestris | reverse complement strand
ATATATATATATATATATATATATATAGATGCCAAAAAGACGCTCAGAGCGGGAGAGCGGGAGAGCGGGAGAGAGGGAGAGAGAGAGAGAGAGAGGGGCGCGAAAGAGGGGTCGTCCAAATGAAACGGCTTCGTTCTCGCTGTATCCCTCTCAGCCTACTTCTTATGGAGCGAATATTAATCATGAGTTATTTTCCAGCTCTGAATTCCATTATTATCGAACAGCATTATGAGAATTCCATCCTATCAGCCGAGTTAATGGTCGATTTATGAGGGCTAAAAGGGTGCATTGTTGGGCGAGCAGAGTATCTCACTCCTCTCTCCTTTTGCTTGGAAACCGGA
>NW_018230943.1:1870-2609 GCF_001263595.1 Phalaenopsis equestris | reverse complement strand
GGAAATCTCAGACAGCACATAGCACATTTTCAAGCCAGTTATGGTAACACGAGGAATAATGAGGCTCTACTCTGCCAGTAGTTTGTCAGCAGCTTCCTTGTCAGAGATTTCTTTTGATTGGTACGATGTCTTGCCCAACGGGTCAGTTAAAAATTTTTTTGAGTTGGAACAGTTGTTTTTGAAGAGATTTACCGAGGCTCAGCATCATGTGTCTATTGGAGAGCTCATGATGGAGAAGTAGAAGCCTAGTAAAACCTTAGCAGACTATATTTTGAGGTGGAGAAACCTTAGCAAGAAATGTGAACCTCAACTACAGGAATATCAAGTGATTGAGATTTTACTCAAAAGCATTCATGGGCCAGTAGCTTTCATACTTAAGGGACTCACCAACAAATCCTTCGAGAAGCTACTCAGTAGAGCCAACAGTCTTCAAGAAGAAATGTAGCACATGGAGCCGCATGAAAAGGCGAAGGTGACCAGAGTGTTCGAAAAGAAATCAAGAGTAGTCGCAACTGTCGACAAAGGAAAGAAACTGATAAAGATATATGCAGAAGAGCATTGCCAGTCTTCGTCACAGTACTCTCAAAGAGAGAGCAGTCAATCCAACCAACGACCGTCTCAGGAGGGATCACCTCGAACAACGGGTAAAAGAATATCCCTGTTAGAGCGATAGAAAGTTGTTTATTCCTTCAAAGATGAAGCTGTACCTAAAATATTCAAAAGCTTGATGAAGAAACCA
>NW_018230943.1:0-767 GCF_001263595.1 Phalaenopsis equestris | reverse complement strand
AGTTGGCTAGCACATCCTCAGATGAAGTCTGCTTGTTGAGAGAACAGTCAGGGGTAACCTTCACAGATGAAAACTTGCTGCTCGGTACCGCCGACCACAACCGTCCTCTCTACATCTCTGTCAACATCGGCAGATTTGTGTTGTCCAGAGTATTAGTGGATCCTGGGGCATCTCTTAACTTGATGAGCCTACGGACATTGGCCTATTTGGATATTGAGGCTCAAAAGCTTACAGCTGATAAAATGATGTTAAGAGGATTCAACCAAAAGAGAGAAAGAGCCCTTGGATCAATTACATTACTTATGAAGGTTGGACAACTCATAAATACCGTTAAATTTTATATCATCGACGCCGAGACCTCTTTTAACGCTCTATTAGGATGACCATGGATTCATGAGCACAATTTGGTTCCGTCATCTTTACACCAGTGCATTAAATACCGCAAAGATGGTCAGGAAAATTGCATCAAGGGAGATCTACAACCATTTTCAGTACATGAAGCTGATATCCAGAAGATGCTGCTTACTACGCGCCTCCAAATAAGACTGTCTTCTCGTGTGAGATTTTGACAAACAAAGATGAAGGTTCAGAAGAATCACAAAAAGGAGGCCATACAACTCCGCTTCAATGACCTTCTACCAGCCCCCTACAATGAGTTGGTGGAGGTTCTTCTAGTTCACGCACCCGAGGTCGAGGCCGGGGACGCGAACGAGGGAAGATCAATTTAATTTATGAACGGAATAGGCCAACTATCAACATTGGTGATG
>NW_018230942.1:0-964 GCF_001263595.1 Phalaenopsis equestris | reverse complement strand
CCCGTCGTCTGCATTTTCAGATAAGCGACTTATCTGAATAAACACAAGCTGTCCTAAACTCACCCCGATTAAACCCTTAAATGTTAAACCTTGAACTTATTCTTCTTCTTCACCACAACATCTAGCTTAATTTTCTTAAAATTTAGTTTAGGGGTAATTTTCATAAGTTGAATAAAACTATATTTTGATAAATAAATATGTCATTGATAAATTATTCTCAAAATAATTTTGTAGATAATTCAATGATACAAAATTCATGAATTCCCTAAAGAGAGAGAGAGTATAACATGCACTTCCCGCTCTCTTAGAAAGAATAAGTGCTCATGGCATGCACGTGACCTTCCGCTCATGTGGAGCTTGTGGTTCCCCGAGGGCCACGTGCGTATAGGCATATCCGTAAAAACATAACAAATGTTGCGGCCTGGCGAAGCTTTTATTATTATAATATTTATTATTCCTTATAATTTTTTATAATTATGGGGCCGGAGAGATGATGCGATTGAAAATTATTTATTTATTTTTTAAAATTAATGATTAAAATATAGAATGAATTTCGGTCCCGGATTTTTTATTTAATATTTTAAAGTTGAAAAATTATTTATAGAAATTAAAGGTATCATCTTTTTAAGATATAAAATATCACGCGATTTGATTTTTAATTAGTTTTTATAATTTAAGTCTTTTTTTTTTTCAAAATGATGTCTTTGGCATTAGCAAATGTGAGAAAAAAAGTTTTTAAATTAATTATACTTGTGGCTTATTTTAAAACAATCTTTTAATTGGAATGATAAGTGTATATGGTCAAAATTATGTCATGAATAGGGCTCTCAAAATGTCTCGTTCTTCGCGAACAGCTCGTGTTCGGCTCGTTTGTTAAGTTAACGAGTTCGACTCGTTCGTTAAGTTAACGAGTTAACGAGCCAAATTCGTGTTCGGCTCGTTTTGCCTCAAAGTACTACTAATC
>NW_018230941.1:0-3023 GCF_001263595.1 Phalaenopsis equestris | reverse complement strand
CCACATATGCAATGCCTCAACTAATTAATAAGTTACAAATTTCTTGGGATATATTTCATAGTTGTATAAAAATGCCACTTTGTCACTATGACTGTCAAACTCAAATTAACATAAATAATCAAATTAACACCAAAACATAAGAGACAATTCACATATAATGCTAATCCTAATTTCATTCATTAGAATATAATTTCTCCTCCTTGAGTCCGAAGAGAGGTTACCCAAACAAGTAGCTTCATAAGAAGAACACCTCTTGTTCTCTTAGGGCACAACATTACATATATGATTTGATGGAATCACAAACTTAGAAGTAGAAAAATAAAACGATTAAATAAAGCATAAACCAAATTTACCAATTTCTTTGTTGCATCACATACAATTTATGCTTTTGGCAAGTGTTGATCCTAGATTTTCAACAAGTTGTTCACATTTATCACAGTATAGTGTCATAAATCAATCTATGTAAAACTTTTACCTACATACTTCCAAAGAGCCAAAATGACAACTTTAAATCCAACAAAATCTTAATTCTGGTTTCTCTTTATTTTTACCGTTAATAATTGACTCAATTAGGCATGGCATTTGATGAATTCAACTCTAATATGTTGTTCCTTAAGCTCTTATTCGTGAAGGGCCTTGAGCTCTTATTCAGGAAATGTCTCATGACCTAATTTTTATTTGTTATCGAGGGGTTTCAAATATTTTGAGATATGGAAAGATAATGGTTGTTACTTTTAAGAATTAAAATTGCTAATACTGTATGAAGATCTAGGGAAGCTAAAGAGCAAGAATGCAAGAGGGGAATGGGGAAAACAAGGAGGAATAGGGTTAACACTCACTTTCATCAATGATTTTTGGTAGGAGGGAAATGAAAGGAGTAGAAATACTGAATAAGAGACTTTCGGTCCTTGCAGTGCTCTTGTGACCTAATCACTAGCCCTTACTACAGTTGTTCACCTCTGCTCCAGCTACTCGCCCTTGTGTCGTTCACCCCTTAGAGCTAAAGAGATGAGAGACCTTGATTTCGCTTGAAGCAATCTACCTTCTCCTATTCGACAAAAATATAACTTGTAAGTACAAATTGTGAAACTTGAACTATGAACGGTTGCACGATTATCAGGTTTGACAGCGATTTAAGGCGTTCGATCCCTATTTTTCATTGGCATGATTAATTAGACAGCTGAACCACCGAATGAGTCAATTCAAAGTCTAACCGGTTGAAAAGGCCAGCCTAGTTTGGTTTTCATAGCATTAGTTATTAGATAATTGAAGCCTTGGTTTTTAGGTGAAGGATAAATGAGAAATCCATCCATGAAACTATTGAGACCAACGACCCTGCAGAGCTTGTCACTTTTGGATTTCCAGATAAGATAGTTGTTGGTTAAAAACTGAAAGTGGGCAATGTCTTTGATGTTTGACATCAGGAATTTAAAAGACGAAGGTATAGGAATGTCTGGCATGGTTGGGTTGGAGGAGTTTGAAATTGGATTGGTGTTACAGGATGATACATACATCAAAAGAAATGGGAGCTAGAGATATAGAAAAAGAAGGAAAAAAGATTGTAGAGATGGGATAGAAACTTATGCTCTTCTACCATAAAACAGTGCAAAATTACAGCAGTTGAGGAAAATCTGAATGCCAAAAATGGATCAGCTATCCATATCAATTACAACAAGACTAACTATACCTATTCCAGCTACATATGTATGTGTGTGTGTGTGTGTGTGTGTGTGTGTTTAACATGCTATAAAGAGAGAAAGTAGAGAGAGAATAGAGAACAACAAAAAATCTTTCAAGCGGTCCTATCACAATAATTAGTTGCATACGGAAGTAGAATGTGCAACCTGACTAAATGTGGTTAATGTAGGTCAGTTATCTTGCAGGTTAGAGGAACAATTAAGTGAATGAGTTAGTGAGTGAGTGAGTGGAGTGAGTGAGTGAGTGAGAGAGAGAGAGAGAGAGAGAGAGAGAGACTCATTTCTAATTTTTTTCTATGGCAAGCGCACCTTACATATAGTCCCCCCGTGGGTGCTACCTAAATGATCATATAGAAAGTGAGACTATAACAATACAAATGATCATTAGATTTGACACAGTCTATGTAGGAGTAGCTTGTGCTGCTACAAGAACATGAAGTTGGTTTGTAAAATCTCATGCATCATTTATGCCTAGCTCGTGCAAATTGAAACTTTTGTGGAGCTGAGGTGAGGCGACTATGAGGATTGTAGAGTTGATTTTCCGCGTGGGCCAATAAACCTCTTCGAAATATACCTCAAAAATATCTTCCCTGCTACATGTGTAGGACACTTTTATGTCCCGCTAAGCTATAGCCATTTACTGATATATAATAATAATAAAATTGTATCTATCCTTTTAAAATGGAAAAAAAAAATCATAGCAGGTTTAAAACAATTAAATTTAGAATTTCCAAAGCTAATATTACAAAAAAACTCCAACGACCATAAAAAAACCCTTATTTGGAGCAACTTTAGAACTGTTTTGATTTTTAAAGTGCCACACATATATCTCATTTCTACTTCTTTTTATCATTTATTAAATTTTCTTAATAAGAATTGATTTTAATAATTAAACCTATTAGTGTATTGTAGCTATTTAAAACTTTGTCTTCATACTTATTGTAACAGAAATAAATAATACTAAATGCATTAGTAATTGAAAAAAAACATTTTTTACATCAAATGGGAAAAAATATTGTGTGTGGACATGACAACACTTAGATGTGGAGGCTATGTCACATTAAATTCAAGTATATGTGACATGACCTCCCCATCTACGATTATCTTACGTGTAATTTCTCTTCAAACAAGTATGTCCCTCAAACCTAGCAAGCTGGTTGCACAAGGAAGGATTCCCGAATTAGGGAAGGGCAGAATGTCAGGTCCCAAATCCAGAGCTATCTTGAACTTGTGCGCATATCATTCTAGAGATGGCATGTTTCCCTGTCTGAAAGTAGAGGACCCACAAAAAAGCAAACTTTATTCAACTGATTATTCTCGTTACAG
>NW_018230940.1:11034-13759 GCF_001263595.1 Phalaenopsis equestris | reverse complement strand
ATGGAAATATATCTTTTTGGCATGATCAGTGGGGAATGTCAAATTTCACAAACTTTTCTCACTTAATATTTGACACAAGCATACTTGTCTCTGATTGTTGGACGAATGGAAACTGGATTTTAACTAAACTTGTTTCATTGGTTAGGGATGAAGCTCCTTCTATTGCTAAAACTCTTTTAAATGTGCACAGAAAGGACGTCCCTATGTGGACATTTCAATCCTCAACTTCTGCTACTAAAATGCTTTATTCTCAAATACATAAATTTCCACATAGGAAGTGGAGTTATTATATATGGCATCACTAAATCTCCCCCTCCATCTCATTCTTTTTATGGAGATATTTTCATATTATTTTTCCACGTGATGATATTCTTAAGATGAAAGGCTTGAAACTTGCTTCTTTTTATTATATCTGCAAAAGGGATGTTGAATCCCCTTATCATTTATTTTATGTATGCCCTTTTGCTAAAGAAGATTGGGAGAAATTTGGGAGCTCTGTTGGTATTTGTTGGCCCCCAACTTTGCACTTGGAAAATCTGCTTGCGGTTTGGAAGGAAACAAGTTATATTAATAACAAATTGCACTATTTCTCTTTAATAGTTTTGTGGTTTACTTGGTTGGCTAGAAATAGTTATAAATATAATGATTCTCTCCCCACTCCTGCTACCACTATCTCACTCATATTGGCCAACTATCACAAAGCTATGAGAGTTTTAAATGCGTCTAGAACTCTTTGTATGCCTGAGAGAGGTAGGAAACCAACTCTAACTAGCTGGAAACCACCCTCTCAAGGTTGGATAAAAGCAAATATTGATGGTAGTTTCACTAAAAATGTTGTTGGGGTGGGTGTTTTGTTTCGGGATAATACTGGTAGGTGCATTGTTTTCTTTGCCTCCCCGTGCGTTGCCTCACCCCCTCTTGAGGCAGAGGCCTAGTTGTTCTTTTATCTTTCCAGGTCTGAGTTTCTTTTCAAATCCAAAAATTAATTTTGGAATCAGACTCACAATGGCTGTTTAAATTTTTAACAGGCAGAACAAACCCTGCTTGGTTTCTCATTAGCTTGTTGAAGCGTATAATGGTTCTTTTTAACAATAATCATCTCAACATATAATACAACTTCATTTATAGGGAAGGGAATGCTCCTGTGGACTGGTTATCCAAAAGAGGGCTTGTTAGTTTTCTCATTGGTGATACACCTTTTCTCTACACTCTCATTCAAAGTGATTTGTTGGATGCTCCTTTTATTAGACCCTAGCTTTACCTGCTATTTTACAATGCATTACTATTAGAGGAATCTTTGTGGCAAACTTATTTTGTTTCAAGAATTCTATTTAACTATTGAGTGACCTTGGAACATGGGTGGGTGCTTGGCTACCTTCGGGAGTTATGTGATGCCTCCCATGTATTATTTTCTTGTCTCTACTGCCAACTATATTAGGAAGTTCCTCTGCTCCTCCCTCATAATATCAGTTTGCACATGACTGCTACACCTTTTATTTGCACCTCTCTAGCACAGCTTACTGCATTACTATTACTGCTCGCTCTTTTTCTGTTGCAGAATAAGGGTTTTACTTATGAAGGGAGTAGTGATTTGGAATTTATTATTTTGGTTTATGGTTCTTTTTCACAGTTTGCTTTTTCCTTACTTCTTAATGCCTTGTTTGTTGTTGGATTGTTTTCACTTCAGTTTTTTTGTACTCCTTTGGTATACAGTTTTTTTGTAGCTATGATGTTCTGATTTGGGAATATTACCCTATGATTTCCTGCAAGCTCTCTCGATAGCAAGATGGTTTTATGGCTTATGATACTTCTTGCAATATGGCTCTTTCATGCTCTATATTGTGGACTGTTTGGTTCTCTATGAATATTCTACAGCTGCAGCGACTTTTTAGACATTTTTTGGAGTATACGTTTTGTGTTTGGTATACTTGTACATGTTGGGATATACTTTTTGTGTTTCATATATTTTTTTTTTTGTTGGAGTATTTGTATTTATCCTTACTTTTTTTGAGTGGAGTTGTATGTGGATGCCAATCCCCCTTTTGAGTGAATATTGTCCTTTTTTTATTTCTAGTTTGGGGATTCACTCCCAACCCAACATTTGTACTCAATTTTTGGTGATTACCACGTAGGAAGCCATATAATGCTCCTTTTATTAAAATAAAAATGTATGTATAATAATGCATTGAATGGGGAACCGTCGGCAGCTTATTTGAATGGGGAACCTAAACAAAGTCGTCATGTTCGCATGAGTTATTTGACCGGATGAGGTGTTTGGTTCTTGGCAACCTCCTTTTGGAAACTTGAAGCAAGATAAAATATAAATTTTCTGGGTTCAAGACTTTCTCTCTCCAGAAAGAACGGATGCATGGGTTGGTACAAGTTATAATTTTTATAATTTATTTTTGTCTTTTTCATAATTTTCTTATTCAAAGATCATAAACGTTAAGATAATATTTTAAATTATAGAATGATAAAGTTCCCAAACTTTGTGCCATGTGTGGGTTTCAATCACAGGGATATTCACATACATAGCTCATAATTTTTTCGTATATATAATTAACATTTAAATTACAGCATTTATTTATATAATACTAAAATCTATTTTTTATTTAATTTTTTTTTACTGAAACAATATATTTTATATACATACATACATATATATATATATACACATACATATATATATATATGTATATATATATATATATATATATATATATAT
>NW_018230940.1:7115-10899 GCF_001263595.1 Phalaenopsis equestris | reverse complement strand
TATATATATGTATATATATATGTATCTTGACACACACCTGCGCGCCACCAACAAATTTCTATCATTCGGCATAATTCTCCAGGCACGTCATGAAACTCGAGACAGTTTTTTTATCAAGAAATAGTCAAATTTGATCAAGAGTCATCTAGAACTCTAATTTGAGCAAATGATGCGCCCCTAGCGTGTGTTGTTTTTGTGTGTTTTTTATGTCAATTCAATTCCCCTGAGACGGTGCCAAAAATTTGGCCCGACCCGTAATTACGCAGTAATTTAGCTTTCAAAAGACGGCAAAAAACTTGACCTAATTTGTATTTAGCAGCTAATATACAAAATTAAAATATTATGAAATACAGTAAATAGTTCACACACTATGGGTTCTACACAAGTCACGCATCGCTTCAAGTAATATAGGACTTTCTGATTAAGCTTTGAATATTGATCCCCCGAAGAAGCGAGAAAAGATGTCCTTAGTCAAATTCTAGTCTACTACTATTAGTCTTTAGTTTGGAATGTCGATTCAAATAGCGTTTTATCTAGCAACTACTCCTAAATGCGAATGTTAAATGTAAGGATAGTAACTATTCATAAATGTAAATATTAATTCTAAAGATAAACATTTTTGAATGAGTTGGTTTGGAGAAATTTAAGATGTTAAAAACTACTATTCTTATGTAGTGAATTGGATAATGTAAAGGATTGAGAAACATTAAATATTGTATGTGTCAAATATGAGTAATTTTAATTCTCTACCCTGATTCAGTGTTATAGAAAATCATTGGCTAATCTTAGGCTTAGTCCCTAAATCTGTGGATAGGATAAGAGAATATTGGCTCTCACTCCAGA
The DNA here is from genome assembly GCF_001263595.1 of Phalaenopsis equestris. NCBI lineage: Eukaryota > Viridiplantae > Streptophyta > Magnoliopsida > Asparagales > Orchidaceae > Phalaenopsis > Phalaenopsis equestris. The sequence goes on along the minus strand of NW_018230940.1, from coordinate 10,056 downwards.
GCTCCCACTTCCCTTCCCCTGAAGGCTATCTCTAACTTTAGTTTTTAAACACTAAGATAAAATTGAGGATTTTTAGTCTGTCACCCTAGAAATTAAAAATATGTTGAGATTTTCATACCTATTTTACATTATTTTTGTTGATATTACACTTTAGTTCATGGCCAGAAATGTGATTCTCACTCTGTTGTAAAACTCATACTTCATTTCCCGGATTATATATTTCTCAACATATTTTAACAGTTCAATTAGGCAGATCGAAAAGTAAATAAGAGCGGAGTTAAAAAACCATCACAATTTATAATTAAAACTTCTTTCAGCATGCATCCCAATATCCTAAACATGAATCCTACTCATTGTAAAAGAAAAGTAAAAGGGAAATAACGGTATAATTCTCTCATGCCACTATTTTCTAAGAATAAGAAAGAGTAAGAGAAACACATCACATAGCACGAAGAAAACACAACGAAAAACTTAATTACACCACTAGATAAGTGTTTACAAAATCATAAGATAATGAAGAACACAATACTTAGTTTTTTCCCCTTGATAGAAAGATAAAAATCTCTACCACAAAGTCTCCCGCTGATCCATGCAATGCTAGAACATTCCCTTACATATTCTCTCAAAATCCCCTCACCAATCTCTCCAAAAAGGTAGAGATCTACATTTCTACTCCTATTCTAAGATCTCTAAAAATTCTCCACATTTTTCCACCAGACACACCACTTTTTCTGACATAAAAGCACCCTATTATAGTGTAGGGGCGAATTTCCCAAGAGATGCCTCAAGAAACCTTCCAAAAAACGTCCAAATACATTGAATCTTCTAGAAATTTTCCCTAGATCGCAACCAAACCGTCTCGGGCACTGTCGGCACCGTTTTGGAGTGGTTTTCTGCACTTTGGAGCCGTCGGTGCCAGTTCTGGCGCTGACGGCTCATCGAAAGATATATCAAAATGTGTCATGACAAAATTTTCTTTCTTGCTCGTTTTCTCTCCAAATTGCACTGCTTTTTGCTTCTTTTTCTCCAAAACTCCATTTCTTGTCCTTAAAACCAAAAATATACAAAATACATTTCTTTAAAGTGTAATATCATTCAAAATCACCAAAAATAGGCATTAAAAGCTTATGAAAAATTGAACATTTTTTAGGCGTATCAAAATCCCCCAAACTTAACTGTTACTTGCTCTCAAGTAACACATTTACTACATAAAAGTTATGACTAATGGTAAAGAGTTTAACTTCTAAATTTCTATAATTTGGTCTACTAAATATAAGAGTACAACTCAAGAAAAATTTTTAACCAACTTAAGTCAAAACTAAAACTATAAGAACATCTAGTAGTCAAGTCTATGATTTTTGATTCTCTATTCATTTCAAGAAGAATTGCAATTTGTCATGAGAAATCCATATGAAAAAGAACTTCATGAGAAATTTATTAGTAAGGATACTAATACTCAAATACAAGTTTAGAAAATGTAAGAAAGCCTTCTTCCTCAAGTTGATTCAAGTGAAGCCAATTTTTTATTAGGCATCTCCTCAAGCTTCTCCTCACATACTTTTCTTTTCTTTTTCTTTTCTTTTTCCTTTTCTTTTTCTTTTTTTTTCTTTTAAAATCATTTTTTAATCTTTTCTTTTTTTTTGTCTTTTTCATGTGAGGATTACTATATATGGATAACCTTTAATAATTTTGAACTTCACTATCCTCTTCTTAAATTTAAAAACTTTTCACCTTTCTTCATTATATAAATTCATATAAGCTTTAAAGATTTTTCATAAAGCCTCATTCTTTTCTTCTTACATGAAACTCTAAGATTCTTAATACTTCAAAAATACAATATCTTTTACTTTAAATAGAAAAGGCATAGTCTTATTCTTTCGTACCAAATATCTTAACTCCTTATACTAAATATCTTAATCTACAAAATCAATTTTCATTACAAAAATATTCCTTTAAATCTACCATAATATTTAAACATCTATAAAATATAGTTATCTGAATTAAATTCACTATATAAAATCATATTAATACTTTTTGAAAATATTTAAATTGAGAACATCTAATAGTTAATCTTTTTTTTCCCTCCACCAAACTTAAATTTTTCAATATTTTGCAATTAATTCTATAAAATGTAGCAGGAAGAAAAAGTAAAAATTAAATCTACTTACTAATACAATATCTTATCAAATTCATATACATGCATGATCAGGATAGAATGATAGCATAAGAAAGTAAATCAAGCCTAAAACATGCATGCAACAATATTAAACTAAAAGGAAGTATATTCACTATAAACTTGCATTTTTCTTCCTACCCGCAAACTTGATTTTTAACATGTATAGCATTTAGTGCACAAAATATAAGTAGCGTAGGAAGAAAAATAATTTAGAAATTTTATCTACCACAAATCTCTATCAAAAACATCTACAATTTTTTATTAGGATGGAAAACATATAGTAGAAAGTCAATCTAAATTAAACATATCAGAATGAAATTAACTAAACAAAAGTCTAGCTAGCATAGCATGTATCATCATTGGAATATAAAAATGTTCTTCAAGTTCTATATATTATTGTAGCACAAACACAAACACACATAATAAATGAGGACAATTATTCCTTTAACTCATAATATCTCTCTAACTTACTTCCAATTTCTAACGGAATCACTACACAGATATATTGGGTACTTATAAATGATTTTATAGATTTTAATCTCAAAGATAAGATTATCCCTGATACATTGGGTCGCGAACACCAACCTCAGGTGTTGCCATAAATAAACAAGGATAATGTAAAATCATCCACATATTACTCATTAAATAGGTTAGCTACTTCTATCAAATGAAAACAAAGTTAGTGAAAGGAAGTAACAAAATTGAGATGAAATTTTTGCTGATAAATTTATGATGTCTCTTCTAAAACACAAGGCCAGGTAAGAC
>NW_018230940.1:5134-7092 GCF_001263595.1 Phalaenopsis equestris | reverse complement strand
GTGGACTCGTCAATCCAACTACTACAAGAGAATATATAAGTATAGCCATAATAAGAAGTTAAGGAATTACCTCTCTCATAACACACAAAAATTCTAATCAAACCATTAACAATCCAAACATCTACTAATCAACAATCAAATTGATCAATCCACACTAAAGCAAACACAGTACAACATTAACAGTTATGACTCTCTAGCACACTAAATCAAACCACACTGATAACTATGGGTTTCCTCCCATAAAGCACTTTGTTTAACGTCGTCAGCTTGACAAATGATTCCACCAGGATCAAAATTTCATTTAAGTAGTCCTTGATCAATCACTCAATCTTTTCCAGATCCAGAGATTCCTACAAAGTCCTCAAATTTAAATTTTTCTTTCAGCTCTTCCTGTTCATATTGATTCATAGCATTATTCCTCATATTTCCTTCTAGATCCAATATTCTTCTATTAATTTTCTCAATTTTCATATTAATATCATTCTTAAAATTTATAAGAAATGGATCTCTATAAGATAATTCAAGATCTCCCTAATTTTGGATCAGATTCTCTTTAGATAATTCAGATTCTGGATCAAATTCTACTAGATTACTCTTTTGTTTCAAGTTATCTTCTAATTCTTCCCCTTGATACTGAGTAAATGGTGGAGGTGGTCTTTCTATATTTATCTTAGTTGAGGAAATAGGTTTTTCTAATTCCTTAAGAAATTCTTCCCTTGGTCTTTCAATCTCCTTACCACCATCTCTCAACTCTAAGCTCTTTTGTAACAGCTCTTTTGAAACATATCTTCAAAGTCTCTTCTAAATATTTGTTCGATAACTTTATATTACTCATCATTTATCTGCTTAGGGTTTATTTTAGGGTCACTAGGTAAAATCTTTGGGGGGTAACTGTTAATTGCATCAATAATCTGCCCCAGCATCAGAATCTCATTATTTTGTCTGTATACCATGGAATATGTTTTTCAGTGATTTTGAATGACTCTTTCATATGAGATCTTTTTATGATTTCATCATTTAATTCAGGTTCGTCTTGTGATTGAGTCAAATATGAAGATATAAAGACTGGTGGTGTAGATGAATTTTCTAAATAGGTAGGCTTTAAAATTGTATGAGGCATATTCATTTTAAGTTCATGAGATTTTTCAACATATGAAAATAAAAGCTTACTATTTTTGGTAACGTCCATCATTTCACACCTCTCCTGAAAATATATACAGTCTTTTTTAAACAACATTTTAGACTTATCATGAAAGTCCATTTCGATCTCATCTTTTAACTTACTCTCAAAACTTTTTTGGAAATGGTCTTTACTTATATAATCAATTTCATCCATAAAAAAACAATCATCATCTTTTCTCTCAGTTGGATATTTCAGTCTTTAACACATCAAAAGTGACTTCCTTGTCATTAATATTCATAGTCAACTCTCTTTTTTGCACATCTATCATAGCTTGTCCAGTAACAAGAAAAGGTCTCCCCAAAATAATTGGATTTTCTTTATCTTCCTCCATATCTAATACAATAAAGTCCATAGGAAAAATAAATTTATCCACTTTAACAAACATATATTCTATAACCCCTTTTGGATAAATGATAGATCGATCAGCTAACTGAAGGGTTACAGTAGTGGGAGAAATATCGGCTAAACCTAACCTTCTAAATATAGATAGAGGCATCACATTAATGCTCGATCCTAAATCACATAAAGCTTTTCCACATAATTTTTCTCCAAATACACAAGGAATTGTTAAGCTAGAAGGATCTTTAAGTTTCCTAGAAAGCTTTTTCTGAAATACAGCACTGCACTCCTCACTTAGTGCAACCGTCTCGTAATCCCCAAATTTCCTTTCCTTTCTTAATATCTCCTTCATAAATTTTGCATAACTTGGTATCTGTTCCAAAGCTTCAGGAAAGGAATATTTATTCTTTAACTTCTTAAGTACTTCCATGAACTT
>NW_018230940.1:0-5124 GCF_001263595.1 Phalaenopsis equestris | reverse complement strand
AAATTGTTTATGTTTATCCAGCTCTTGATGTCTGAGTCTTTAAGGAAATGGAGGTGGTGGTCTTTCTAAATTTATTTTAGTTTGAGATATTAATTTTTCCACACCCTTTAAAACATGTTTTTTAGGTCTTGTAGTTTTCTTTTTTTCTCTCACAATTTCTTTCTCTTTTCTAACGACATTCTCTATCTCTCTTCTGCTTCTTAATTGGACATCTTCTACCTGTTCATTATTGTTCTCTTTAGGGTTAATCTCAATGTTACTACGAAGTGTTTCTTGGGGAATATTGCTAAGTGAATTAACAATTTTGTCCAAGTTGATTCTCTATCTTTCTAATTGCAGCATTTTGACTTTGCAACTCGTTTCTCATTAGCAATACCACTTTTTCTATAGACATCTTCTTATCCTCAAATTGTTGATCATTGTTAGAGTATGGTGGATATGAAGGTCTATAGTTTGTGTTCCCCTGATTATTCCAACTTCCATTTGTATTTGCATGATTATTTTCCCATTATTGGTTTCCACTCCAAGTAGTGTGATTCCAGCTAAAATTAAGATGGTTCTTCCAACCTGGGTTGTAAAACTTAGAATACGAGTTGTTTATGGTATTTAAAGTCTCATATGATAAGTTAAAATCAATCATATGCCTTGATGAACTTTCCTCACTTACTGGAGTAAAGAGGCTGGTTCATTCTAAATTGGTCCAACTTCCTTGATATTGTAGCAACCTGAGATACAAGAATTGCAATCGCATCTGTATCATGAACACTGGCTATATTTTTACGATTTACCCTTATAGCCTGTTGCATATAAGCAGTTTCAAGATTAGTAGCCATCACTTCAATTAAAGAATATGCTTCATTAAATAGTTTTGACATTAATGATCCACAAGCAGCAACACCAATCGGGCAGAGCATGGTGTGGACACTTTCTTAGAAGTTCCTTAAATCTTTCCCAAGCTTCATATATTGATTCTCCTTTATACTGACAAAATGAGATAATATCGTTTCTAAGTTTAGTAGTCCTTGAAGGTGGAAAATACTTAGCTAGGAATTTCTGAGTTAACTCCTCCCAATTTTTAATAGAGCCAGGTGCTAATAAGTATAACCACATTTTAGCCTTATCCCTTAGTGAGAAAGGAAAAAGTCTTAGTCTAACAACATCGTCTAACATGCCATTATAATGAAATATAGCACAAAGTTCTAGAAAACTAGATAAGTGTAAATAGAGATCCTCCGAAGAAGTTCCCCCAAACTGGTTGTTCTGCGCCAGTTGGATAATATCTTGATTTATTTCAAATGAGTTAGCTTCAATGACAGGGGTTTGTATACTTGAGTGAATCTCATCTGTCGTAGGATTTATACAATCCCCAAAGATTTATGATGATTTTTCAAGTTATTATTTTGAATGTTTTCAATTTCCATTTCTAGTTCTTCAAGTCCTTTTTTTTTTCCTTATTTCTAACACAGGATCATAAGGCACAAGTCCTGCAAATCCTTTATTTCGCATACACAACACAACAAACAATACATTAACAATTAAATAAATAAAACAAAAGATATATTCAACACAATAAAACATTTTCACAAACACCTTGTTTTTGACACAAACAGTTTTTTCACAACACTTTTTCATACAAAAAACACTTTTCACACAAAAATAGTGTTTATGACACTACAATTTTCCAAGTCTAAGCCTAATTACTTCAACTAAAATTCTCCTAAAGTTCTTACCACCCCAAGCGTGTGTTGTTTTTCTGCATGTTTAATGTCAATTCAATTCCCCTGAGACGGTGCCAAAAACTTGAACCAACCCGTAATTACATCCCGTAATTATGCAGTAATTTAGCTTTCAAAAGATGGCAAAAAACTTGACCTAATTTGTATTTAACAGCTAATATACAAAATTGAAATATTATGAAATATAGCAAATATTTCACACAATATGCGTTCTACGCAAGTCACGTATCGCTTCAAGTAATATAGGACTTTCTGATTAAGCTCTGAATATTGATCCCACAAGGAAGCGAGAAAAGATGTCCTTAGTCAAATTCCAGTTTACTACAATTAGTCTTTATTTTGGAATGTCGATTAAAATAGTGTTTTATCTAGCAACTATTCCTAAATGCAAATGTTAAATGTAAGCATAGTAACTATTCCTAAATGTAAATATTAATTCTAAAGATAATCCTTTTTGGATGAATTGATTTGGAGAATTTTAAGATGTTAAAAAACTACTATTCTTATGTAGTGAATTGGATAAAGTAATGGAATGAGATACATTAAATATTGTTTGTGTCAAATATGAGCAATTTTAATTCTCTACCCTAATTCAGTGTTATAGAAAATCATTGGCTAGTCTTAGGCTTAGTCCCTAAATCCATGGCTAGGCTATGAGGATACTGGCTCCCACTCCAGAGCTCCCACTTCCCTTCCCTTGAAGGCTAACTCTCGATTTAATTTTTAAACACTAAGATCAAATTGGGGATTTTTAGTTTGTCACTCTAGAAATCTCCAATTAAACACCCAACAAAGTAATTTCCCTATTTATTTGCACTTAATCTCATGAATGAAATACTCCTTCATGGACTTAAATTTGATTCTTACTCTGTTGTAGAACTCATACTTCATTTTCTGGATCATATGTTTCACAACATATTTTAACAATTTAATTGGTCAGAATGAAAAGTAAGATAAGAGCGAAGTTAAAAAACCATAACAATTTATAATTAAAACTTCTTCTAGCATGCATCCTGATATCCTAAACATGAATCCTACTCATTGTAAAAGAAAAGTAAAAGGAAAATAATGGCATAATCTTCTCATGCCACTATTTCCAAGAAAATCTACTAGATAAGTGTTTACAAAATCATAAGATAATGAAGAACACAATACTTAGCTTTTTTCCCTTGAAAGAAAGATGAAAATCTCTCCCACAAAGTCTCACGCTAATCCATGCAATGCTAGAACATTCCCTTACAGATTCTCTCAAAATCCCCTTGCCAATCTCTCCAAACAGGTAGAAATCTAAATTTCTACTCCTATTCTAAGATCTTTAGACATTCTCCACATTTTTCCACTCACACACACACCACTTTTTCTGACATAAAAGCGCCCTATTATAGTGTAGGGACAAATTTCCCAACAGATGCCAACCTTCCAAAAAGCATTCAAATACATTGAGTCTTCTAGAAATTCGCCCAAGATTGCGTCCAAACCGTCTCGGGTGCTGTCGGTGCCATTTTCGGCCCTGTAGGCGTCATTTTTTGCACTCTAGCACTGTGGCGCTGGTTCTGGCGCCGTCGGCGCCCACCCCGCCCACTGCGCAGCTCCACCATTTTGCTTCGTTTAGCTCCATTTTAGCTCTGCTTCGTCCCGTTTCAGTTGTGTTGTGTTCCTAACAGATAGACCTACAAAATAAGCATAAAAATAACCTTCCTTTAAAATGTAATTTCATTCAAAAATATGTGATAAGTGTAAAAGAGATTAAGCATAGAAAGACATCGAAATGTGCCAGGACAAAATTTTCTTTCTTGCTAGTTTTTGCTCCAAATTGCATCATTTTTACTTCTTTTTCTCCAAAAATGGTGTAACAATGTACCTTAAATATGATATAATGAAATGCCCAGATGAAACTATAAAAACACCCCAAATATGTTGTAATGATAGCTCCTAAAAGAGGGTGTAACAATGCATCCTGAGACGGTGTAATAATGCACCCAATATACGCTGCAACAATACACCCTGATGATAGTCTAACAATGCATACCAGATATGATGTACTAAATCATGTCAAAATGATGTAACAATGTACCCCATATATGGCCCAACGACACGTTCTGATGAAGATATAATAACACCCTCCACATATAGTGCAACGACACCTCCTGAAGATTGTGAACAATGCACCCTTAAGATAATGATTTTCTCTGAACTTCTAATACTCCTTCCTTGTAGCTCGCAACTCTAGCCTCCACAGCCTACAAACATCATCACAACTCACCTCTACGACATATGTGACCAACAACAGCTTACGTGGTTCAAAACTTCTGTAGCTCTTGAGTCTGACCCCTGCAACTTAAGGATTTCATTACAGCTCATCAACACAGTCTGTGTGACCAACTATGACCTATGTGATTCACAACAGTTGCAGCTTCCGACTCTAAACCCAACGGCCTACGAAAGTTCACAGCTCACCTCTACGACCTATGTGCTACTATGACTTACATGGCCCAAAGCTCGTGCAACTCCTGACTTTAGTCACTGTGGCCTACGAACATCATCATAACTCACCATTTTAGCCTATGTAACCAAATAAGGCCTATGTGGTCCACATCTCATGCAGCTCCTGACTTCAGCATCTGTGGCCTACAAACATCATCACAACTCACCACGGCAGCCTACGTAACCAACTACAACCTACGTGGTCAACAACTCATGTAGCTCCCGACTCCAACCTCTACAACCTATGGACATCATCACAACTAACCACTACGGCTTATGAGGCCACTCACCAAAGGAAAATATGTTGAGATTTTCATATCTATTTTACACTGTTTTTGATGATATTTCACTTTAAAGAAAAGTATGTTTGATGTTTTGTTACAGGAATGATAAATTATGGTCATTGGAGCAAAAAGAGGCAAAAAGGAGTGAATTTTGAGCAAAAAGGACCAAAATGTGAAGATTTGAACTAGGGCACCGACGGCGAGCCCAACGGAGCCGAAAGTAAGAAATTCCCGAGACTCAAAATTAAATGATTTAGAAAGCCCGCCAACGGTGCCCTCGAGGTTGTCGACGGCGAGATCAACGGTTATGTCAAAAAATGCATTGAATGTGGACGATTTTTTTAGGGATGCTTAGGAAACTTTTGGGAAAACTCATCCACATCTTTAAAGAGAAGACTTTGGCCGAAAATAGAAGAGGTGCTAGGGAAGAAGCTCAAGAGTTAGAGATCTTAGAGGTTAGAGAGGTTCCAATAGTGTGTCTAATTGTGAGGAATTCTTCGAGAGATTGTAAGAGTGGAGGGAAAGTGAGAGATTTCTAGTTAACTGTTTTCTGTGTACTGATTTTAAATTGTATGCCTAAATTTAGACCTGAAAATCTTATACCCTAGGATTCAGAATTA
>NW_018230939.1:0-3281 GCF_001263595.1 Phalaenopsis equestris | reverse complement strand
TCAACTCATCAAAACACGTAATAAGCCAAAAAAAAAAAATTCTTTTTATATATCTCTAAAAGGATTCCAATATTATTTTATAGGGGAATTGTGATGCTCAAATAGAATTGGAACTAATATATATATATATATATATATATCCAACCTTATTTTATAGGGCTATTGCATGCATACCCCGCAATTCTTATATATTTACATACCTAACTATTAAACATTCATTTTTATTTGCAAACCTCTCAAATATTTAATAGTACTTCAAAAATATCACCATCCATAACTTTTTAGAAGTAAATACACATTTTCATACATAGGGTTATGACATCAAAGAGTTATGAGTGTAAAAATCTAATTTAAGGAGTTTTTTTATGTAAATACATAAAAATTATGTTGTATGTATGTAAATTTCTCTATTTTATATTCTTCATCATTCTGTCGAACCTTTCGGGATGAATTAGACGGCAATCCTTTAAAACTCGGGCCTGCCAAGAAAATAAAAATTTATTCAGCAGATATTTCTTTGACGATAAGTTAGATTTATTCAGCGGATATTTCTTTGACATAGACAAAGCGAATGATGGTTCTTTACATATTAATCTAACGAAAGGTCAATTCAAGTGAAGGAAATGTTTTAGTTATTGATGGAAATAAATATAAAAATATATTTCCAAGATGTAGAAAATAGAATGAAACCACTTAAACCACGAATTAATTAGTCTCGGTTCATTTCATTATTAATTTATCACCATTCATTTTTTTATCAAGTTAGATGAAAATGTAATATAAATATTACCAAATAAAATTTCAAATAATGGAGTTTAGGAAGAGGAAAAAATAATACATCAGGACTCCGCACGGAGTCCAATGAAATCACGTCACACACGTGAAGGTGACAAAAAAAAATCGGTCCGGTAACACACGGGAATACTTCTCGGGGAATACTTCTTCCCTATTATTCAGGTGTTATTGTGTGTTATTCAAGTGTTATTAATGTGTTATTGTATTATTATAACACCAGGAATTTTATGAAATTTAGTTAAGTGTTATTTAGTATAGATGAAATATTTTATTTTAAGATAGCATTTAGTATAATAGTATTTGTTTGAACTCATTAAATTGCATCTTTATTTACCTAGGTTACAAGCTAGAAATTAAGTATATTATTATTATTATTGATATATCATTAATGAAATTTCATCATCCAACGGTAATCTAAAAGCATGATACGGATCTCAAGGTGATTTTTTGAATAATAAAGATTCAAATCTCGATAAGAAAATCATCGACAACTCCGATTTAAGCAAACCTAGATCAAGTCATTAAACCATTTCTGCAAGTTTTCTTAAGGCATTTAAAAGGTCAAATGAATGTTGATTCTCACGATTCTATGGTCAAATTGAGCGTCTTGACAACTCGAATCCAACGATTCCAAGATCACTCTTAAGACTCTCAAGTGTTCATCAAAAGTCATCCGATCGAGAGAAGCCCTTTGAGCCATCCGGCCAAACTAATTCATATTTTTGAATTAATTGCATCTAAATATAATTTATTATTATTATTGTTGTTGTTGTTGTTGTTGTTGTTGTTGTTGTTCCAAAAAGTGTTATCAAGTTAAATTTATCTTTTAACATGATAACATCTCTTTTTTTTATCTCCACATATATTCTATAAGAAAATAAAAAAAAAGTTAACGTCTCTTTTAACAAAGTTCTTTATAATTAAAAAATAAAATAAAACTCCACATATATTAACTCATCAAATAGATGAATTTTGAATTGTGTCATTATTATTATTATTATTTTGACAAGGTAACAACACATCAAGCAGAAAGAATTAACTTTTTTACATCATTCAAGTTTGGATGAAAATCAATGATTTGATTGTTGGAGGTGTGCTTTTTTTAAGAGAAATGGATGGCATAAAAAACAAAATCTCAATCATTAGGGAAACACAAGGTAATGAATAACTTCAGATCCAAAAGAAGGATGTTAAACCAAGGTCAATTAGATGGGTACTTCTGATGCAAGAATTTGATTTTGTAGCTTGGCCAAGTACTATTCTAAGCAAATGCAACAAAAATTGATTCCCCGTGGCTTTTGACTAAATTAAGACACAGTAAACATACATAGCATAGAAACATAAGCCATAAATCAAACGAATGCAAGGCATTCACATTATGAATCAAGGTTTTAGCATTTAAGGTTTGAGGAGATAAATGATTTAGGTTTATTCTTCGTGATTGAGAATTATAATAGAGAAGAATGTGACTCCTTTTTCTCTTTATTAGGAACTAAAAATTGAGTACACATGAGCTTAGAGCTTTGCTATTATTGTTAAAGTTCATGCAGATATTTGGTTTAGTCTCATTCCTGGGAAAAATTGTTTTGATTTAGAAAATAATCAAAATTTGAAACGGGTAGCCCTTCTCTCCTATTTTCTTATGTTTATAAATTATATTTGACCAATGTCCACAATTGTAGTAAGCCAATAAGCTCCACTTTAGCTTCACCCACACCTCTGGATAAGTGATATTAGAGCTGAAGGTTGGCTGATATTAAGTGGTACGTATGATTTATGTTTCCATTTGGTTATTTGTATCGTCTATTCTGGCTGATCATTGTTTGATAACATATGACTTATGTGCTAGATCCATATGGCTTAGTGAGATTTCGGCGCATGATGTTTGTTGACATGAAAAGATTTTCATTTGAGGGTTCATGATGGGAAATTTTAAAAGCTCTTATACGAGGAGAAGATTGTTAATTGTTAATAGTGTAATGACTTTAATTTTATTGTAGATATTTGAAAAGTATATTGATATAGAAATATTAAGTGTTGTCCCTATTATCTTATAAGCTTAAGCTTTTAGGTTAAAAATATATTTTACTATTGGTGTCTTATGCCTATATTTTGCCCTAAGGTTGTTAAAGAGCGGAGCTTGAGTGAGCTCAATATTTGCTCATTTCAGCTTTTAAAAAAAAATTAGCTAATGTTCAAAATGACTTGTAAATAGCATATTCATGTTTGAATCGATTCAAATTCATTTGTTCATTTGTGACTTATTTTTCAGCCAGAGTTTAGCTCGAATGGTTCAAAAAATAATAAATTTGTACAATATTTTTAAATACAAAAACAAAATCGATATAAAAATATTAAAATAACTATTAATTAATTAGTTGATTGATTGATTTGAGCCAAAATGAGCTCGAACATGATGGAGCAATCCAAGTTCTGTTCATATTCAACTCATTTAAAAATCGAGCTCAAAATAATTATTTGTGTTT
>NW_018230938.1:0-2668 GCF_001263595.1 Phalaenopsis equestris | reverse complement strand
AGCTGAGCAGATCTTAGCTGACTGAGATAGACCAAACTGAGCTTAGTCGAATGACTCAAAGAGCAACTAGATGATAAGCATATACATAAAAAATAACAAAAGTCTCTTTCTCTTTCTCGCTCTCGCTTTCGCTCTCCCACATTAGTTATGTTCTATTTTTTGGGTATGATTAAGAGATAAATAAAGATTCAACAGAAGAACTAGAAAAACTAGTAAAATGAATCATATTTTGTTACAAAAATTAAATTTGATTATTGTGAGAATTAGGTAAAATTTGCTAGCATTGAATCCATTTGAGACAAAGGGTCTCTTGTATTGTTTCGTGAGTGCATACAATCTGATAAAGATCTCGTACATAGAGAAAATGAAAGAAAGGGGAAAAGAGGGAGGGAGGAAGCGGAAGAAAGAGAGAGAGAAATGGATGCAAGTTTTACGAGAAAATCTCAGAGAATGTATCAAAGTCTTATCATCGGTGAACCAAAAATTATGAACTATCAAAGGATTTCTGAGTTACAAAATCTTTATAAGAGAGAGAGAGAGAGAAATGCAAAGATCCTCCCCCTCCTGCGAAGAGAGATCCCATCCATCTAGTCTTGACCTCTCTTTCATATATTAGGGAGATAAGTTACAAAATGACAAATGAGATGCATTTCGTACAATACGATGCCCTGTCTCGATATCTTGATGAAAAAGATGATACCGTCGGTGTCAGGCGGTGCTAGTATGACGCCATACCTAATGTCTTGATGAATGATTGAGATGCGAATATCAGGTGGCGTTCTTAATGAATAATTCATAGATGTCTTTATCAGTCGTCCTTGCACAAGTGAGCTGGACTACGCTTACAAGATGAATGGAACCATTTTGGCAATTGAGCTCGATTCAGCCACTTCAACATATGAGCTTGATTCAAGAAAATAAGTAAAAAAAAAAACTCATATAGATATATTTGTGTATACAGATACATTTACAAACCTATTAATTAAGAAGCAAAAGAAAAATGAAGATGGCGGTGATTAATTAAAGAAAATGAGAGAATTAATTAATGTCCATGTATAATTTTAAAAATTAAAATTATTTTGTTCATAAAATATATAATATATGGACTATAACTATTTAATTAAGATCTTTATAACTTCACGCTTAACGAAACAAGGAAGAAAAGAAAACAATGCGTGTCAGTGTTTATGTCTTAATTAAAGAAAAAAAATGTAAATTAAGTATTATCTTGAAGCTACTTTTCAAAATAGCCCCAAGAAATATGTCAAATTATGGACAATGAAAATCTCAAGCACAAGAAGTCAAACACGACTGATTTTTTTTATTATAACCTAAATATATGCAAATTTTAAAATAAAAATTGTAATTTAATAATGTCAAATAATATCATTGCTCAACTGCATATGCATATAGATTAGTAAAAAGTTTATTTTTAACTTTATAAGGTCCAAATTCATTTGATTACTAAACCCAAATACGCTGATATTTTTTTTGGCATTTGCAAACATACCGCCCAATTAACGTTTGGGGTAGCTTATTTGGTGCGGTTGTGTTTTGAAAACGCACATGGTCTGTTTGGGTAAGCTGCGTTTTGACAGCTTGTGCGTACGCTGATATTTTTTTTGGCATTTGCAAACATACCACCCAATTAACGTTTGGGGTAGCTTGGCGTTTTGAAAACGCATATGGTCTGTTTGGGTAAGCTGCGTTTTGACAGTTTGTTTAAGCTTGTGCGTCTTCAAAACGCCGAAAACAGTGTTTTCGCACCGCCCCTATCTAGGCGCGGTGGTAACTTTCAGGCAGCGGTCTGACTTTTCCAAAAAATAAAAATTTATAATAGCCACCGCACATAACTTATCAGCAGATTATTCAATAAGCTGCAACTGCCCCGAACAGACACTAATTCCTATTCATTTACGTATATATCCAACACCTAAACTTTGTTTTGTACATTTATATCTCCAAAATCTTTCATACCACGTCAACAATACTTCTATTTTTACTTTTTTTAAATGTTTAATACACTTTTTCATACACATGTAAGATGGCATCCATGTAAAAGATGAAATTTAAGGGTTAGATATGTAAAGACATAACAATTGAGAAGTATTTATGTAAATCCTCATCATATTTTTATAGATACCTCTACATATATATTAATGGAGAGTGTGCCACCTTTGATGATAATAACATTAAAAAATAAAAATAAAAATCGGTTGGTAAATTTTATAAGATTTCTCATATCAAACTTTTACCTAATAATGTGACTTTATATATTCATAATAAATCTTGTAAGTCTAGGTCTATTGTGTGTAGTTATAGCCTTTATATAAAGTAATATTTTAAAACGACTAAGTAAAATTAATATGCTTAATTCTTTGAAATAGTAAGGTGATTCAAAATTTACAATGAAATCCAAGGAAATAAAAGAAATTATAGAAGAGCCACCAAAGCATTAACATTTCCTAGTGTTGTGATGCTATGCTAGGTCAACATGTGACTCCCACATAAACAAACTTGGTGCATCACTCATATGTTATTCTCCATTTGCTAAATTCATATTCATAGACTTAACAATGATTATAAGAAACTAACACAACATGCCAATTTCTCACTTGTAAATGTTTAAATATAATTCTTTAGTTTTCTTATTTAAATATTTTTTTTT
>NW_018230937.1:12194-12927 GCF_001263595.1 Phalaenopsis equestris | reverse complement strand
GAAAGAAGCTCATATTATGATTTATACTTTGACTGCTATTGATGATATCTAGGGAATGTGCAACCCACTAAGTATAGTTAATTCATATACATATAATAAGCCAAACAAAATGGCAATAATAAGGAGATCCAAGTTGAGATCCTATTCTCTCTTTATCTCTTTCTCTCTCTCACCTTCCATCATATTTGAACATTTAATTTCTTGTACATAAAAGGATTGAGTTGAATCTTGATCAACAAGCAGAGAAACAAAAAAATCATTTTTTTCCTTAATTGTTGCACCATACATTTATATTTACATTGGCCTTGGTGATGTTGTGCATGAGTGTAATGTGCATTATTTCTAGCATGTATGTAGATTTATGTCTGTGTATGGTAAGATGGCCTTGGTGATGTTGTCCATGGGTTTAATGTGCATTTTTTCTAGCTTGTATGTAGATGTATGTCTTTGTTTGTGTGTGTGTGTGTTGTACTATCTTAACAATAGAATTTCTATAATTAAACTATTAATTTATTTTTCTACTGAAGTATATTCTTAAGTTTCTTATGTACTATATGCAAATCAAAAGAATATACTGTCAATTTCTACATAAGAAATTTTTAGCAGTAAATATCTTGAGAACCAAGTTTTTCTTCTTGACCAAGTGGCAATGATTCGTTTCATTTTCTAATTCATTGTATGTTGAGGATGAATTATTATTAGGTATTTCAATCTAATTGAGACTATTCTTTTG
>NW_018230937.1:5539-9646 GCF_001263595.1 Phalaenopsis equestris | reverse complement strand
AAGGTTTTTTTTTTTTTTTTTTACATAGTTATTTTTTAAATATTTAATTTTGAATGTTTAGATATGTTTGTTATTTGCACGTACATGAAACCATAACAATGTGGATGTCTTCTTAAGTTAAATTCTACGTTACAGACGCACTCGCACGGTTTGTTTCATCATTCAGGGTCGTCTGGACAAATTCGTCAGCAATCAAGCCAATTTGAGCCAGTTTATCGAGCAGCGTAGCGAACGATATTGGTTGATCCAATCAGAGTCGTCACAAAAGCAAAATGTGGGCCAGTATTTGCCTAGGAGAGAGCCGAAGTGTAGCAGAACAATTACAGCAATGTGGCTCTTGACATACGTTGAATGGTATTCTTAGGGCTTCTCCAATCCTTTAGGAACTCAATTTGAGTTTCAATATGTTGGTTTTAATCGACTCAACTAAATGTTGAGGATTCAAAACCACACATATGAGACTAGAAGAAGTTAAGAAGTGGTTTGAATATTCAAAGTGGTGTGGGTCCCAATACTAGTCTTTTAGGAGAGTCAGCAAGAAAGTCCTATTGCTCAATCCTAGGCTCTAGAGAGAGACAGAGACAGGCCTCATAAAAATGAGGTCAATAAAAACATTCCCAAATTAAATCAAGGGTATTTATTTAATTTAATTGATTTATATATCTTATAAATACTGAAAATCAAAATATAGGAAATCAAATATCCCATAGTACTTGAAACGTTTATATGTGTGAATAAAATATTCAAGTGATTTTTTGAACTATCAAATTGATGTATTTACTCGTGTCTCCACCAAACCAGTAAGAATTTGATAAAAATAGGAAATATAAGTTTGGCAGTTTTATCATGAATTTTGATATTAAGATGAAAATTTTAAAAATAGATGAAAGAGGTGTAATGAAAAATATTAAAATCTAATTGTTATAATTTAAAATTTGTGTATGTTAAAAAAATTGAAATTAGGTAATCTAATTCAGGATAATCTAATTATTAATTTGTCTATATTATGAAAATCTAATTTGAGGAAAGGCGACTATTTATTTTTTCTATATTTAAAATATTCATGATTTATACTATTATTTATATGTGATACATTTTCAACAAATCTCTATCATTCGATATGTATCTGAATGCATAACATACATCTCGAGATGACTTTTTGAGTGACAAATATTTAAACCTCGATAAAAAACTCATCCATAATTCTAATTTCAACAAACTTACAGTCAAATTGAGCATCTCGACAAGAAGAACCCAATTTTACGGAAATTAGTTCAATCCGAGTCAAATCAACCTCAGATCAAGTCATTAAACCAAACTTGAAAGTTTTCTGGATATATTCAGAAGGTTAAACGAATGTCGAATCTAGCAAGCTTATAATTAAATCAAGCGTCTCGACACGACGAATCCAATGAGCCCAAGATTGTTCAATTCTGACATCGCTCAGGCACTCAAATGTCCCAGCAAACATCGTATGACCAAAAGAAGCTCTCTGGACAGTCCAATCAAAGTGGTTCATATTCATGCATTCATTGCGCCCAAAAAACTATAAATAGAGCACAACCCTTCTCATCAGAGGGGGTTGGAGGCTCGAGAGAACTTAAAGCTTTAAGGAGCTGAAGTCTAGCACCACCAATCACCGTTGATCGAAATCATTGACAATCGCCGACCGCAGGCGATCACCGATCGCAGAACGCAACAGTCGTCGACCGCTAACCACTATCGATCACTACTAATCACAGTCGACCACCTCCTATCAAAAATCGTTAGTCGACGTTATAACTTGAAAAACCTAATAATTCATTTTTGTGTGTGGGAATAGAGCTCTCTGTAATCAACCTATAGTGAATTTTTATATATGTATCAAACCCCGTGATTTTTTTCCTTTTAAGTGTTTTTCATATAAAAACTTCATATATCATTATTGGTTGTTTTCTTTTACCTGAAAGTATGTTAAATTCTCGTGCAACGCTAAGACAATGATTCATTACTATGCGAGACTATGAAAAATTTAAGTGAATTGAATTGTGAGTGTAATTCGGCCGATTTTTTTCTCATTGATATAAGAAAAAATTATGTTCAAGCACATAAATCCCAATGCATTTAATTATTTTTTATTATAAAATTTATTTTCGCATTATTTTGCAGAAAAAAGAACGTGCCTGATAATTTCCCAAAAAAAAAAATTGTAATAATTATTATAAATGCACAGAGAGTTGTGGGATAAAATTTGAAGACTTGTCAGGCCAGAAAATCCAGACGAACTCCCGAAGGCGCTCGGACCCCGCAGAAGCCACCAGATCAACTCCAGAACCGGTTAGTTACCTTCGCCGTTCCGTGTACTGCAAACAACAGCGGATCAAGACACCATCAGTGACCGGTGACGCATCCGTCACACCCGCCCGTCTTGGCGGGGCCCACTAAGAGAAGACCGCACCGCAGCTTACTTTTCCGTGTCGAACCGGCTTAGGTCACGTGACACATGTCGTACGGTCACGTGTTTACCCTTGGCTTTCGTCCCGCCCTGATCCGCTGCTCGGCCCCCACAGCCAGCGCCGCAATCCTTCTTCGTCTTCCTCGCGACTAATTCCTCATTCCAGAGAGAGAAAATAAAGGCATCCATGGTGTGGAGGTAGCATAGAGAAATTGGGGTCTCCTGTTCACTCAATTATACCAATTTGAGCATTTCTAAGCTCCAAATTTCTAACCTAAGCATTGATATTCAATTTCTCAGAAAGTTAGGAAAAAAAAAAATCAAAATTTATCATTATGTTCTGATGCAGATGCAGAGCATGAGAAGCTGAAGAACAAAAAAATCCTGTTTTTCGCATTTAACAAGGCAGAGAGAAAAAGAGAAAAGGGCGCAGATATTCAAATCATTCAATTTATCTCATGCTTTAGAGAACTTAGTCAATTACATAACGCAGACAGAAAAACCGGAAGAAGAGTGCTCATATTATAAAATTGAATCAGAGATCAATCAAATGGCAACTCAACCCTTTTCTCCTGATCAGGAAGAAGACGACGAACACACCAGCCCGAGAGAGAGAGAGAAAAGAAGAAGAAGAAGACACAATACCCCCAATTTCATAACGCCAAAAACCTCATCTTGATCAAGTAAACGAAGAAGACAAAACTTCTGAGGACGAAACAGGAAACAGAGGAAGCAATCTTGGAGGCTCCTGCGTCGTCCTCGGTGAAGGAAGAAAGTAAAAACCTTTCTCAGCGATGGCTCGCTCCTCCGCCTTCAACACGTCGCGATCGAAAGGATCGGAGTTCAACGGAGTAACGGGGCTTAAGGCCAGCGATGGCAGATCTAGCATACTCGGCGACAAGATCTCCGTCATCTTCCTCGGGGAGAAAGCCGCGGCGGCCGGAGAATTAGGGTTAGATCTTCCGGCGAAGGACGGGATCATCGGACTGATCATTTTTAGATTCTTCATGCTACCCCTTCGTTCATAGAGCTTGAAAGCTGGCTTCTTGGGACCCGTCGTCTTCCCCGCCGGCGAGATCGAGGTTTTCGGCGCAGCAGCGGTTTGCTTCGCGCCGGTGAGCATCTGGACAACTTGCTTGAAGGAGGAGGTGTCTGCTTGGATGAAAGTAGTCGGGTATGGGTTCGAGTCGATGGGTAGTCTCGGGGTTGACTTGGGGGTCGCCGGCGCGACTGATAAAGGCGCCGCCTTTGGAGGCAGAGAAGCTCCATTGCTGCTGCTGCTGCTCGTACTCGAATTCGGGGAGGAAGCGTGGGGAGATGAGAGTTCTCTCCCCCTCGGATTGGAGCCATTTTCCATCGCAAAAAAAAGCTTGATTTTAGACTCCAATTAGGGCTGGGAAGGGAGGAGGAAGAGAGACTGTGGCTGTGGGGGTCTGCGAGGAGGAAGAAGATGAGGATGAGGCTTTAAAACTTCTTCATCTGCACTCTGATTCTGAAAGTCGGGTCGGGGGAAAGAGAGAGGTTAAAAAAGGAGGAGGTGAGCTGTTGGAGGTGTGGACCAGAGCAAAGACATGAACCGGCCGCGCATTCAAAATTCCTGATTTTGGTATCCCTGCCCTTCTCCATCATTGATGCCGATTCAAAGCCAAGCCATTGACTTCGGCTTTCCTTTT
>NW_018230937.1:4414-5381 GCF_001263595.1 Phalaenopsis equestris | reverse complement strand
ATATATATATATATATGTGAATTAGTTGAATAATTTCATTAGTATGAATTGTATGTTACAAATGTTGTCATTGCTAACAAAATATGTATTTAAAGGGGTAGTGGGTAAAATGTGATGATGTTATATTTTTGTCCCTACATTAAATCAGGATGTATGTGTTATTTGCTGGTATTTTACATGTATGGACTTATCATCCTACTGTTCTCTGGCTCAGTTGGCTAAGCTCAATTTGGTCTATCTCGACCGATTGAGATCATCTCGACTAAATAGGATGAATTTGGTCGGCTGTGTTTTGTCGTTATGAGTTGGCCAGTTGATATGGTTTGGTCGTCGATCATTGGCCCCTGATGAGAGGCTAGATGTCTTTATGATGGTTGGAGATGCTATTGAAATAAATTTTCTCCTGACCTTCTCGTTCTTATATTCTTTTTTAGCCAGTCTCTTAGTTCGGTAGGATTTGGCGCTACTGGCTTTGGTTCAGAGAGCTTCACTCGATCGAAAGAGTGGGTTTCATGATCCTTTGTTGGTGTGTGTGTGTGTGTGTGTGTTTCGTCTTTTGAAAGTTAAAATAGTGATATTTTGTTTTGGTGGCATAAATATAAAAGTGAAATTTAGGTGTTGGATATGTAAATGCATAGGACATGGGTGGTATGTATGTTAATAACCCTAATAATTAATGGACGAGTCAAATAAAAACCCAACTTATTGGTATTTAATTATCCTGCTAGAATGCTGTAAGGGGCCCTACAAAACGTGCAAAAGATGTAATTATTTTTTAAGAAATTTGTAGTATTGTGGAAGGGTGGCTTTTAGCATTATCTTGGAAATATTTATTTTCTTTTTTTTGTGGAATATTTCCATACATAATTACAGATCACTCAATTCTCATACGTTTACATGTCTATCACTTATACTTTTATTTTTACATAAATGCCACCCATAATATATATATATATATATACGTCAC
>NW_018230937.1:1962-4396 GCF_001263595.1 Phalaenopsis equestris | reverse complement strand
TATATATATATATATGAAAGATTATGAGACCATGAAAAATTATATTGATTGGAATGGCTCTGGATGCATATTTAGACCATAAGATTCATGAAATAAATTTGGAAATGTTCATGAACCAATTTATGATCAAGTGAAGTGTCTCAGTGAGACTAACCAAACCACATAGAAACTAGTTTGATGTGGGTCAAAGTGAGCCTTGAACATGCACTTAAAGCATGAAGAGAAGCTTTATTGCACACTCTTGAGGATCAGATGATCTCCAAATCTGACACATTTATTGTAAAATCGAATGTCTTGACGAGATGAATCCAATGAGCATAAGATTATATAATTTCAAAGTTATTAAAGCGTTTAAATACTCATATATCTACGTTCGATCAAAGGAATTACTTAGGGTCGTTCGATGGAGTGGTATGAATTAATGCAATATTTACGAAGGCTGTCATTCACAAAATCTATAAATATACCCCCACTATTTTCATGAGCTGAGGTAGATCTAGATGAGAAGGTTGAAGGAGCTTCAAGTTCTTGAAGGTTCCCGAGCTCCACCACCGTCGTCTGACCGCTGTTGTTGTCGGACCACCACCACCACTATCATTGGACCACTGTCATTCAATCGCTCTATCGTCAAACCACCGTAGTCTGACCACCAGTTGTTGCCACTATCAGACTGTTGTCATTATGTGCAGATCCCTAAGTTTTGGTCGCCGATGTCAGACCACTATATTTAGAACGTTGTTGTCACCGCTTGAACACTGCTGCATAATTGTCACTATCACCACCACAAAACCATTGTTGACTAGTTGTCGTTGCCGTTGGACCACCATTGCGTGGCCAACACCAAAGCCACCGTGAGAACACTGTCATCTAGCAGCCGTCACAGTAGCACATCCACCAATGTTTCCGCCACCGGACCACCACAGTATTGTCACCATAGTCATTGTACCACCTTTGTCGGACCACCATCATCGCTATTGGACCATCGTTGCACGACCAATATTGTCGCCGCCGCTGGACCATAGTCATTTGGCCTCAAATATTGTCGAACTGTCGTTGCCCGGTCACCAATATCGTCATCACCAGATACCGCCGCCCGGCTGCCACTACCACGGGATCACTGCTGCAATCAATACCGGCGAACCACTGCCGTCAAGACGCCTCCACCGTCTGACCTCCTCTACCCAACCATGATTGTCACCAACATTGGACTGTCATCACAGCTGGCAACACTTACATTAGATTTGAGGCACACGTTCTCTATTGTCCATCTTCCTTCATAACAGTCGTCATTGCTGCCACTTTCCCAACATAATTTGCCACTCTCCTAACGAAAATCATGTTGATTGCTCCCACTTTTGCAACATAAATTGGCATAGTTGAATAATTGTAATGGGTTGGACCGCGTAATTTATCTTTTTAGGTTTTTCACATAAAAAAATGTTTGTTGCTTCTTTTATCATTTTTTTTTTTTTGTGTTGGATCTTCATGCAACATTCGGATGTTAATAAATCTAATTCTCCTTCACCCAACAAGACTCATTTAAATTTGACTTTTCATATCGACTCATAAGTCCTACTAACATTAACCTTGAAAAGGATTTGCTATGACTATTTGCTCATGTCTAAAATCTTGTCACGTTGGTGTGAAGTCCATTGATATTTCTACTTAAGCGACATATTTATTGTAGTCCGAGATGTAGTTATCTTTGACACAATTTCTTAAAAAGATTATAATAAAAAAGGTTTTCAAAGCCTTTTAATTAATTATATATATATATATCACCAACATAAATTTAGTATTATATAAATCATAAAGTAAAAATAATCCAAGTTAAAATGTCAATTAAATCCTATAAAAATTAATTATTTAAATTGAATCATCTGATTTTAGAAAGATCAAGAAATAGAATCAAATAAATACTGACAAATTAGCCGCTTTAGAATTTCCTCAAAATGTACCTTTGGTTTGTGGAGATGATACATCAAACTCTCTAAAATGAACATATTACATTTTTCTTGTCCTTTTTTCTCCCTCTCCCTTTGTTTTCTCTTATTGATTCTTTCTCAACTCCTTCCCAGAAAAATAAAGCATGTCTTATGCTTCCATACTAATTAAACTTCCATGCATCTACTTATAAGTCCACTAACCCAAAATAAAGCTACCTAACTTGTACAAAATCACCTAACATTTCACATAAAAAACTTAACACACATCTCAGCGTGTAATTCATACATTAATATTAAGTCAACATCAAACACTAGCATTCGATAAATCTCTTTGAATTGCGTCCCGTCTGTCTTGTTCGCCGAAAACATGATTTTGGTGCCTCAATAAGTAGGGGTGTAACAAAGCTTGTGTTCGTGTTCGGTTCGTTTAAAATTTAGTTTGTTTGAAATAAGCTCGTGTTCGTTTCTTAACGAACGAGCCGAACACG
>NW_018230937.1:0-400 GCF_001263595.1 Phalaenopsis equestris | reverse complement strand
GCAATATGTGAAATTGTTACCATGTGTTCCGGTCGGTCAGACAAGCACAGGCTTATGACTATCTAGCTATCTAGCCTGATTTCGGGTCCTATAACTATGGCAGCTGTTTTACGAGATTGGGACTAATGGTCTCAATCACTATTCATGCATCAAGGCTGAAGAGGTTTTATAAAAATATTGGGAAGTGGTAGTTTACATGTTATACTTGATGTAGAAAGGATGCAGGGCAGCTTGTTTTGGAGGTGAGGTGGGTTCCGTTGAGTGCCAGGATTTCTGCTATAGTTTACATGTTATACTTGATGTAGAAAACAATTGAATTCTTCAGGATTTCTGCATACAATTGGAGGGTGGTGGGATTGGGAAATAAAAAGGGCATTCTGCTATGATTTCAATGTTAAAT
>NW_018230936.1:0-14774 GCF_001263595.1 Phalaenopsis equestris | reverse complement strand
TTCGAGTTTCATTAGGAATTAAGGTAAAGTCAGGAATAGAATGAATGTATTTCGAATAAAATTATTAAGAATTTAAATTAGAAATAAGGGAAATTTACATACATAGGATGTAAATGTTGCTGTTTTTAAAAAATAGAGCGAATTGAATCACGCTTAAAAAAATTATTTTTTACCTAAATTTAATATTATAAATTTAAAACTAACTTCTTTGTTGTGCTAGCAATAATTGATATACCTGGCCTTTGATAGAGCCATAAAATTTGAATACTATATATATATATATATATATATGTATGTATAATGATAAAAAAAACTTTTGTAAAATGCTCTCCAATGTAACTTTCTCAAAATATCTGAATAAAATATTATTCACCCATTTATCTTAAATTTTTTTATAGTCGACTTTAACAATATTCACAGCAAGGAAATTTTTTTTTTTCAACATTTACTCTAGCAATAGTTAGAACAAATGCTAATCTCATTAGCTTAAAAGTAAGATGGTATAAGATATTATTTTTAATCTGATTATCAAGAAATACTAAGGGTCTGTTTGGGGCAACTGCAGCTTATCTAGCTTATGCTAATAAGCAGCTTATTTTGATAACCTGCTAATGAACAGCTGATCCGGGTAAACTAGCTGGCTGTTTGGTTTGTACGTTTGGAAAACAACTGATTCTGGATAAATGTTCATTTTGCCCCTGTTCTGAATAAACTGTTTATCTGTTTGGTTTGTGTGTTTTGTAAACAGTTTATTTGCAGATTTTTTATAGTTAAATGATCAATCTGTCACGCAGAATTTGTAATTTTCTCATACAGACCACCAAAAATTTGAATTATTAGAACAAATTAACCCCCTTTAGACTAATTCGACACATACAGACCACCAAAAAATTGCAGCATAAGATTAATTCATATAAAATGTAAAAAATTTGTAAAATTAAAGTTCACATGTTAAGACATGAAAATATAAAAGAATTTAGTTCATGGAATGATTCTCATCAAATGTTATGAACCAGTTTAACAATTTATATGAGTTTGTCAATGTAAATACCGCCATGAATGAAATAATTAAATATCAAACTAAAAAATGAAATTCAGAAATGAAATCACCAATAAAAAACCCCAATCTCATTTATATCATTAACAAAAATGTTACATTTGCTCTCCACATTTTTTGTTCAATCCCCTGCTTGCAAGTCCCCAACAGAAGGTAAACTGTTCCGTTCTTCTCCTTCCCCATCCATGGCTTCAATCACCACATGGTGAACAAAATCCCTCCTTTTCGTCGCCATACTCCATACTCATCATCCTCAGCTTCCGACTCCCATACATCGAACTCAATGGTTCTCTTCGGCGAGACCCACTTCCCCTTCTTCGAAATGGAGTAGAGCTCCTCTTCTCCCAAAACAAATAGATGGCGAAGAAGCTAAACAAACACAACAGACTTCCTGACGACTCCCCATCACCTGCGGCGACCTCCCCGCCTCCCTCGCCACCAACCCTTACCGACCGCCTTTCATCCGCAATGAACGCCTCTAATGGAGATCCTAAATACCATCCGAGTTCCGATCTCGATTGTCGACAAAGATTTTCCCGTTACCCAACCTCTTCGGATGCGTATGAGGGCACACGAGTAAAATTTCGAGCAAAAATGCGGACCGCGGGTGTCGTCCCGAGGGCTGCGTGTTTTACAAAATTAAAAATGCGGTTTTTATTAATTTGTAAATAAGTGCGAAACAAACGGAACGACGGCGTTTTCAAAATACGGTCTGCACTTATAAGTTGGCTTTTTTATAACTTTAGGATTGTAACTGTTTGGATTGTAACTTCGCGGGGGCGGATTGCGGAAGCTGGGAAAGCAGGTCGCGGCTCTCGCACCGCAAATTTCACAAATCGACCTCGCAACATTACTCCTATTGCCCCAGCGTCCTTCCCCGCAGCTACACCCCTTCTCACGCGAACCCCCTGCGCCACTTCTTCCTCGACTAAAAAAAATACCGTGCCTCTTCTTCCTCGACCGAAAAACAACCGAATTCAGGTAATTCGTAACCTTCTTGTGTAGTCGCTTGAAGCGGATCTTTCATCTAATACCTAACCTTCTATCGCGAAGCCCCCTGCGCCTCTCCTTCTCTCTTTCTCGTTCCTCCCATCTCCACCTTTTGATTTTTTTGGTTCTGGAGTAGTTGGTAACTGTATGTAGCCATCAGTTGAGTTATTGTGGTAAATTCTGAGGGGATAACAAACAAGCGTATCTGATTTACATAATGAAATGTTTTCTGGCTCCTATTCACTTTAGGATGTTAGGCATCCAAACAAAATGGATTTTAGGCAATACAAAATTGCTATGCGAGTTTGGCTGTAAAATTCATTTACTGCCTGCAAAATTGCTATTAATTTCTGCTGCACATCTTACTATTTATTTTTGGAGTTTAAATTTTTGAGATGGACAAAAACGTTAAATCCTTTGAATGATGCATTATTGAGCTTGATTTGTGTTCCATTGTGGCTCCTGTTCTTGGATGGTAGCTTGATTCGTGAATACTTTGTCAAGCAAGTGTATCCGATCAGACTGTCTTCAAGATTTAGCTTGTCTTTAGATTCACGAAATAATTTTCATCAACTCTTTTCAAGTCAACTTGGACAGTTTTACTTTGTTAGCTTTCATCAAACTTGCTGCATTGCCTTTCGCCTTGATCCACTCGAATTGTTGGAATGTTTAGATATGTACGACCAGCATTATTTTTAAAATTTGGTTCAAGAATATTTGTTGAGGTGGAAGAATGGAGGAGAGTTGTAACCATAGCTATGGTGGATTTCCTTTAAAATGTTTTTTGTTATGCTACAATACAGTGTTTGGTTATCATAGGTTGGAAACATGAGGCATGTGTTGGTTTCCTACTTGTAGTGCTTTGTTAAACAGATGGAACATGCAGGGCATGTCTACAGAAATTGAAAATGTCAACTCTTTTTTGTTCTCTTTTTTGTTCTATCATTCATTTCTTGGATGAAGTGAGAAATTACAAGGAAATAGAAGAGGTTATCTCCATTTTGTGAAGTATGTGGTTGGGACATTCACATACACACCACACATTTCTGATATATTTTTATATAACTTTCATTTGATGTAGTTTCAATTTTTCTTGTTATGAATTTATTAAAAACTGCTTCTAATATTATTTGATTTACATTATGCCCTCTCCAGTTTTCTAAATTGTGTTACTGATGTCTCTCATTGCTTTGTTTTATCGTAGTATTAAAATGACTAATAAGTCTAAAGAGCTTGGTACACCAACATTGTGAGAAAAAAAAAATAGAAATAATATTTTGCGACCTTTGCCTGAAGGAAATTTAAACGGAGAATAGACTTACCACATTTTTCAATAAGGAAGGGTGGCAAAATATTATTAAAAATTTCAATGAATGTACAAGAAGAGAGTATGCAGGCTTAAAAAAAATTGAGATCAGCTCAAGAAGGATTGAAAAATTTGGAAGGATTTAAAACGAGGATCAACAAGTTTGGGTTGGGACCCGGTGAAACGAATCATTGATGCTCCAGAGGAGTGGTGGACAGAAAGACTTGCGGTAAGAAATTTTTCAATCTATCTAATTTGCGTCATATTAGTTTTTTTCAAACTAACTGAAGCGTTTAATGGTTTTTTTGCAGGTGTTGCCCGCAGCGAAGAAGTCCAAATTTTGTGGACTTGAACCCTAGTTCGAGGAGAAGTTAGACTGGTTGTTTGGGGGTGTCGTCGCAACAAGCAAATATGCATGTGTTCCAAGCGAGACATGGTTTGGTGGTACCCCTGACAATGTAGTTGTTAGCCTATCAGCTGATTCACCTAAATTCCACAGACAGACTCCCCGAAATCCAGTTCACCAATCGGTCTAACCGCCTTCGTGTGGAGAGTAGGAAAAAGGGTAGAGCTCTCTCTATTATAAACCATATATCATACCTTATAGATTCTCCCCATAAAGTTCAGAGAACTTCAATTAACGAGGTCGTGCAAATTTTGGAAGAAAATCAGGATATTGCTGAGGACTTTGATCTATACTTTTTTTGTTATGGAGTTGTATCAAGTTTTGGTCCACATAGATTTTTTCAAAGCGATTGCGAAAGAACAACGGGTGGTGTGTTTACGCCAGTTTTATGCTCGCAGGGATAATTGAGGGATA
The DNA here is from genome assembly GCF_001263595.1 of Phalaenopsis equestris. NCBI lineage: Eukaryota > Viridiplantae > Streptophyta > Magnoliopsida > Asparagales > Orchidaceae > Phalaenopsis > Phalaenopsis equestris. The sequence goes on along the minus strand of NW_018230936.1, from coordinate 10,601 downwards.
ATTATTTTTATTTGCTATTTGTTGAGAGACGTTTTTATTTCATCAGTTATTTGTTGGAATATTTTACTGTGATATTGTATTTTCTCATATTATGCTTGTTTTATATTCGAACGACCTCATCCTTATCTATTTCTTATGCTTGGTTCATGGTTTTTTTTGGATTTACTAATTTTTGTTTCTTTTTTGGTAACACCTATAAAATGTTCACTTTTTCTGTTGGGCAGACGGTTCGGCGATTCTCTTGACGGTGTTGATCGAGAATGAAGAACGTCATTTGAGGGCAGTCTAGCACGAGAGCTGCATCGTGTAAATGTTATAAATAACATAATCATCTTGTTAATTCTCATTGTAATTGTTTTAGACTTCTTTTTTGCTTTCTTGATATTCAGTGTGACGTAAGATGCGCACCTGTAATTCTTTATTGTTTTCAGTTGAAGTTTTGCCTTAAAAGTAGTTCTTCATGATTATGAAATTTGATGTGATATAAATGATGAGTTGTTGAAATACAAAAAAAAATTTACTATTGCAGTGATAAGTCTATTTTCTTTGGCATCATTTACATATATACCGCCTAATTCATATATATTTACGGATCTAAAAATAGATTATAGCATTATTCTTACAGATTGATTACAAAGTTGCTTGTCGAAGATGGCTGGTGAGCAATTCATTATAATTTATTTATATGAAAATTGTTGTTTTGTTGAATTGTTGCTGGATGAAGTTATTACAAACATTGAGTTATTTACATATTTTCTAATCACTATGTCATGATGTATGAATTTTAAATCATAAAATAATAAGCTATGAATTTGTAAAGTAAGAAATAATTTGAGAACATTTCTTAACTTTGGATTTATTGCATCACTTTTTAAAATATTATTCTTTTACAATACTTTGGAGAAAATATATTTATTACATTAATGCTACCCAATTCTTTCTTGCCTTTGATCAGGCTTGTATTTCATATTCTTACCTATCTAACACTTAAATTTATTCCATATATTAATTGATTCCATATATATACCTATCTAACACTTAAATTTTATTCCATAACCATAATTAATTTCATATATTTATATATCTAACATCTAATTTTACTTTATTACATTTATGCTATCCAATTCTTTCGTATGACCTCCAAAATAATATGCAAATTTTCCTAAAAATTAAAGTTTGTGTTAGATATGCAAATAATAAAGAATGTGTTGCATATGTGTATTTATTCCAACACAATAATTGTTAGCATTTTTGGAGCTCACTGAAGTATCAAAAATATGATTGTTATAGTTTTCTTTTAAACAGTTTTATTAAACAGGAGTAGTATAGTCATTTTTTCAGAAACAACTGTCCAACAATTGGTTTCACACAGCTGCACCAAACAGGAAGCCAGCGTCCCCGCAACAATTCCTTACAGCAGCTTCCCCGCTTCCTGTGGCAGCACAGCTACAGCTGAAAAACTGAGAAGTTGCAGCTGCCCCAAACAGACCCTAAAGACCCGTTTGGTCCCGTTTGGGGCAGCTTAAGGGCACGTTTGGGGCAACTTAAAACTGCGGGAGGCGTTTTCAAAACGTCACAGTAGTGTTTGTTTCTCACGTTTAAGATGCATTTTAGGATACGACGTTTTTTATTTACATGTGACGCGGACCACGGGGTTATACCAGTGATCTGCATTCGCCATCCACGTTCGCCCTTTTATTTACACCTGTGCCCTCGCTCGTTTGCCCAGGAAGCGTCGCTCTTCTGCCGAAAACTAGCCGCCGCTCCTCTGCCCTACCTCCGCTGCTCCTGTGCCAAAAGCCAAGCGAGAACTTGAAGACCCACAACTGAATAGGAGGTGAGGGGAGCGAGGCGAGCAGGTATCCATTTCTTTGGCTGTTGAAATGCTAGGGTTTTTCACCTTTGTAAGAAATTCTGCATAGCTTTGTAATTTCTCTTTCCACTGTCTTACACCGAAGTACAGAGCCTTGTGATTTCTTCTTCTTCTCGTTTCGTCGAACTGTTCTGATTGGATTTGGTTGCTTACCCCTGTTGATTTTTTTTTAATGTTTTGTTAATTGATATCTTGAGTAGGTTTGTCTGCGCGTTGATGGGAGTTGGGATCCTGCTCTATTTTTTGTCCTTACCCGGAAATATTGCCTCCCAAACCATCAGCAGTTGTTGTCTCTGCTTTGTATCCGAGGGAAGAACTCTTATTTTTTTTGTGCTGATGTTTTTTTTTCTTGGTTATTTGCTCCGTTGCATTGGTTTATAATGAATTTATGTCTTCTGCACCAAATTTATTAAATTATTCTTTTTCTAATGTTTAGTTAAATTTTAATTGTTTTAAATTGACATGAAAACGATATGTACTGAAGTCATAGTGTTCATGTTGAGATTTTCCTTGCATAGATTAAAATTGAACATATATTTGCACTCTTGTTCGAACAAATGTACAATTAGATTCCACGGAGCAAAGAAATGGAGGGTAATTCCTCCCTGCATAGAGTTTCACCTGTGTTTCCTTCTACCTCTCATTCACATACTTTTTGTAGAATTTGTTTCTTGGTAGTTCTTCTCCTTTCTCTCATAATTTTCATTTATTATTGAAAATTTCTTAAAAAATTAACAATGCAAGAATGTATTGTTCTAAAAGTGTTGTGGAATTTATACTTTGGCTTGTGTTATAATTTATTTCTTTTTAAGCACATAGAAATTTATTGTTTGATTTTGGTTTCTATTGCCAACACAATCTTGCTTGAAATTCACAGTTTATTTCTTAAATATGTTTTTTGGGCACCATGGTTATGATACATGGTAGTTTATTTCTTTTTAAGCACATTAGATATGTTTTATTATACACTGATAACTCCACTGCTACAGCCTCCTGTGTTATAGAGTATGGTTTCTGATATGATATGATGATAATTTTGATGAATATAACAACAATTAGAATCCTGGAATCCAATAACTCAAAACACCATGAATTCCTCATCGGAAGGAAAACAGCTGCTGTCACTTTATCAACTAGGAAGTCCACACATTGTAGAGATATATTGCAGTCCAAACAAGGAGATAGATTCAAAATAAGCTGCACAATTCTGGGGAGTGTAGCATAACACCTTTTTTTTTAATGGTCATGGCTTGTGTGGGGCTTCACAATTCCCAGGCAACCCGTGCAGCCATGTTATGACTCCGAGGATGGATCAAAAGATAATAAAAGATTGTTTGATATCTTATTAACAGAAATTAACTGATGTTACAACAAACAGGTGTCAGTTCTTTAGGTGGGCAGACATTCCAACATATTCCACCTGCCCATAGCGACCGGGGCTCGACAATATCCCAACCAACAGCGTTGCTCGGGGTTCGACAACATCCCAACCAGAGAATGTTGCACCAGACATGCCCCTTCTACATTTTAAAAAGAATGTTATCATAATTTTTAGGGTAATTTTGTTATGTTTTTTGTTTTTTAATAGACCTGTAGATAGTCCCCATTGAGTGAGGACTATATCTTTTTTTGGACTGTTATGTTGTATTTTTTTGGATTTTAGTATATTGAATTTGTTCTCATTATATTACTGTTGCAAACAGCTCCACTACGCATGGCTGAAATGGTCATTTTTCCACCAACAACTGCAAATCAGCTGTTTCCAAACCGCAGACACCAAACAATTTAACAACTTATTCAATTCATGGGCAAAATGGTCTTTTATTCACAAACATCTGCAAATCAACTGTTTTCCAAACTCACGAACCAAACTCACGAACCAAACAGACAAATAGCTTATCATGATTAGCTGCAGATACACAGCTTATCAGCATAAGCTGGATAAGCTGCAGCTACCCCAAACAGACCCTAAATCTATTGAAGTAAAATTAGTTGAATATAAATTGTGCTGTCTTGATTAACTCAGTTTTATTGAATGCGTTGAAGGAATCAATTAGATTCAAAAATATGAAAGACAAATAATTTTATATTTCTCCTTACAAAATGGTTATCTGCTATTGAATTTACTGAAGTTACATATAAATAATTATATAAGTATTAGAACTAAGAAATGATATAAATTTGTCATGTCTTAACTCTACGAAAAGAGCATCCATGATCAAACCCTTTAACATCCATAGAATTAATGAATAATTATTTATTTTTTATCACAAAATAAAGTTATGTTGTGAGTACAATATTATTGTTTTTTATCACTTATATTTTACAATATTATTTTTAATACTTAAATTAAAGGCATAACAAATGGCTTCAAGCATTTGTTAATTTTACAAAATTAAAGGCATATTTTGTAGATATATGCCTTTAATACTTAAATAAATACTTAAATAAAGTTATGTTGTGATCACAAATTAAAGGAATATTTTACAAAATTATTTATAGATATATCTCAAGCTTCATTAATTAAAGCTAAAAAAAAATCATCTTCAAGCATTTCAATAATAAAACATGCTTTTGTAATGAATGTAAATCTATTGACACCCTTCTAATATCAAAAGCTGTTAACTTTACATTTCATAGAGCATTCTTTAGCATCACATTATTTATGGTATGCATAATGCTTAGCTAAAAACTATATAAATTCAAAAAAAAAATACATTTTCTTGGATCTTATATTTATCATACTCATCATGCAATAAAGAAGTTAATAATTGTTAACCTCGAAATATCTCTCACAATTAGGGTTGTAAACGAGCCGAGCTTGAGCGAGCTCAGGCTTGGCTCGTGTTCGGCTCATTCGAAATAACTCGTTTTCGAAATCGTGTGTTTGGCTCGTGTTCGGCTCGAAATTGGCTCGTTAAACTAAAATTGAGAAAAATAGATGTAAATTATGGGATTCGAACCTAGATCAAATCTATACAAAAGAAGACACTAACCACATTGCCACATGAGGTGTTATGATTTAAACTTGACATAAATATATGTAATATATTGTTATATAAAAAGTTATATAATTTTTTTTTTCGAGCCATTTCGAGCCGAACACGAGCGAACAAAATGTTATTCATGTTCGGCTCGTTTACATTTCGACCTTAAAAGTTTGCTTGTGTTCGACTCGTTAGGAGCCGAACACGAGCTGTTCACAAACAACGAGCCAAATTGACAACCTTACTCACAATCAACTGAAAACATTTATTGTAATATGATCAGATTGCTTTTGAAATCTAAAAATTATATTTTGATTTTGTTTCATCAAACTATCATAATTTCATGTGTATTATTTTGTTAGAGTGACCAATATGAATGTCAAATCCATTCAGATTTTTTCTTTTAATTTAAGAATCTCTTCAAATTAAATACTTTATTGTCATCGTTTTACTGCTTTGCAAGTACATTCGTTGAATTTAATCTTGAACATTTGGATCATACTCCACTATTTCTATGCATAAATCAAAATCGTAGTGAATATTTTACAAATCAATTGTTTTCTTTTTAATAATTCAATCTCCAAATGGCATTTTTTCTGCACTTCGTTCATCATTTTTATCATTTGTTTCCTTTAAACTTCTTAATAACTTTCGTACTTTTAAAAATAATTTTCATAGTTAAAATCTTGATTAAATAAATATAGTTCTTCAAAATATTATATTTAACATTGAAATTTGTAATCTCCTACTTGATAGAAATCTATAAATAATGACCAATAAATTTAATTGATTTTTAGTGTAACACAGTATTTTTTTTTTTTTGTGATACATTTTAATTTGATATCATAACACTATAAAATAAAACAATTATATAACTATCAATGTATTGCGGTGGCGCCTACTTGATTCGTGACACCTCAACATTGGACTCTGAATGCAAATAACGCACGTAGTCCATATGTAATATTTTCTCAAATTTCGGACACCCTCTATCAACCTCTGACCTCTATCAACCTCTGAATGTTTTATACTTTATATATTTACAAATGATATTTATCATTTCTTAAGTAAAATAAATTTAAATCTTCTTGGATTTTGAGTAATGAGGTCAGAACGTTTGTCGACCAAGTATTTAAAAATTAAAATCTGCAACATTTGATGTATGATATGTCAAATTTAGATATTATTATAGCAGCTTGAAAAAGGGTTATCAGCGTGAAAATCGCGTGAGATCTCCTAAACAAACGAGTTATCCAGCAAGCAAGTTATACATAGCACTCTAAAATTTACTATTTATAAAACTAGCATCCTCTTTCATCCATACTTCAAAATGTCACTAAAAAATCAAAATCCACAATATAATCCCAACACATATCTTTCATTTTTATTAAATTCTCAGTGATTTGATTATGGTCTTTCTAAATACACCACCGATAGTCCAAATAAATGGCTTATGTGCTAACTAAATAAATAAGAAAGTTACGGGTTCTATGCAAATAACAGCTGCCGAGATAAGAAAAAAAAAAGGACCAAATTTATGTCGTTCAGAATCTTCAGATGGACTTTACATCCTTTGGAGGAGGTCGATCAACAATCTCTATAGAAGTTCGAAAATAACGCTCTCAATCTCAACCTCCTGCTTTTATTCTTACAATTAGTATCTCAATAATATTTATGTAATTAAAAGCTTAAGGATTAAAAAAGCCTTCGGGATTAAAAAGTTATTTCTAATGACGAAGGAATGGGTATAGATAGACTTTGATCAACCAATCTGATTTTTGAAGTCTTTGGGTTAGCAATCAATAAAACTGATTATGTCGAAAAAAAGATTAATCAACAATATATCAGATTTATGTGGTTTGGATGGAAAATCTATAACATGTTATGTAAAACAATGACAAAAATAAATTCATACAACTAGCAAACAATCAAACACGATGCAATTTATATGGCTTGGCCCAAATTCGCCTATATCCATGGGGAAGGGTTATTCCACTATCAACAGGGAGAGAGAGAAAAGAAAAAACAGTTGAATTAGGGTTACAACTCCACAAAAAAAAAAAAAAAACTATAATCCCTTCAATAAATAAGAGATGATTATGACATACAAACTAGGAATATTTTTAATATATAAAAAAAAAATCATATAATTAAATCTCCTCTTATTAGATCTTCTAAATATAGAAAAAGTCATATAATTAGATCTTTAATCATCTTACATAACAACAATCTTTTTAATATACAAAATTTACAATATATAACTAAAAAATTTATTACTTTCCATAATAATCTCTACCTCATCTCTCACTTTCAAATAAATGAGAAATAACTAATATGAACTACAATACCAAAATGACTGCACCAAAGTGGTTGTGTATGTACCCCCCCTTTTTTAAAGGGATTGAGCCTCATGTGGCTTTTCAAAATGCATAAATGGTCAGTTAATCATTCGCTCAATTATTCATCACACTCATACAATATTTGAATATCAAGATTGGTAGTCCTTTTATGAACATATTTGTTGGATTTTCTTTCATATATATCTTCTTCAAAAGAACATTACTGATATAAATGAAGTCTCAAACAAAGTGGTAGCTCATATCAATGCTTAGTATGAGCATATTGAATTAAATTTATGGTAAAAAATATCTCACTTTCATTATTATGAAAGACAATTAGAGACTCCTAATAAACCCCTAAATCATTCATTAGTTCATGCATCTGTATCACTTCCTTCATCACCCCGTGACTGCTATGTACTCAACCTCTATAGTAGACATTGCAATAGTGAACCGAAGAACTGATTTCCATCTGACTGTACCTCCTGTTATTATGGGTTATATGTAGACCTACAACTATTCATATCGCATGCACAATTTGAATCAATGTATCCAATGCACAAATCAATAATATATGATTGCATTCCAAACACTAACTTGAGATCAACTATACCCTTCAAATATCTCAAAATACTCTTCACAACTTGCCAATGACTCATTCCTAGATCATGCATGAACCTAATTACAACACCAACCGCATCTACTTTATAAACCATAACATACATCAGACTGTTCATTGTACTAGGAAAAGGAATTGATCACATATATTTCCTCTCCTGATCATCTTTAGGATGCTGCTCTGGACTAAACTAAAAATGGGATGCAATGGGTAAACTCTTCACCTTAAGTCATCAACCTTAAGATTATAGCAGCACCTTACGAACATATGCTCATTGTAAGAAACTTTTTGAATTGTTTTGTCTTGGAGTATCTTCATGCCAAAAATTCCTTGAGCTTCAACCAAATCCTTCATCTCAAAATATTTGGACAATTATTTTTTTATTTTAACAAACTTAGTCTAAGTGCAGATGTAACTAACATGTCATCAAAATATAGAAGCAATTAAATGAACTCGCTTTTGATGAACTACCTAAAATATTTGTATTAGCTCCTCATGTTTCATCATAAACTGATCGAACTTCTTATACCACTCTCATGGTGAATCCTGCAATCCATATAAATACTTGTCTAATCTACAAACAAAGTTTTTTGAAACTTCATATTAAGGTGAATGAAACATATAAATTGTTTCTTATAATTTTTCGTGCTGAAAAGTAATCTTCACAACAAGCTTCTCTAAAATTAGACTGTATTCTATTATATGTGCTAAGTGAATATAGATCAATCGATGCTTCACCACTGATGAGAATACCTCATCATATTTAATCTCTTATGGCAGTGTAAAATCTATTGCCACTAACTTAACCTTATTCCTCACCATAGCTCCATGAGATTATTCCTTCTTGACATACACCAATTTTGAATTTTTATTTTGGAGGAAATTTCACCAACCTCCAAGATCATTCTTCCTAAGAGACTCCATCTCTTCATCCATTGCCCATGTCCAATAATCATCGTCTATGGTTTTTACTGCTTCCTTTTAATGATAAGAAATTTTGGCCTTCATAGTTGAAAGTGTAAGTGCAATCTAGTTTTGGGATATTATGGCACCTGATCCCATGCATAGTAATAGATTTCTGAGCATGGACCTCATCCTCATCATATTCTTCAACCTTTTCCTGAGCACTATCAATAGGTTCCTTCTTAGCTACAATTGAATTATATACCTGAGTAAGAGTGTATAAACTCTATGGAATAGAAGAGTTGTATCAAACTGAATTAAATTTATGGTAAAAAATATCTCACTTTCACTATTACAAAAGACAATTAGAGACTCCTAATAAACCCCCAAATCATTCACTAGGACATGCATCTGTATCGCTTCCTTCATCACCTCGTGACTGCTATGTACTCAGCCTCTATAGTAGACAATGCAATAGTGAACTGAAGAACTGATTTCCATCTGACTGTACCTCCTGTTATTATGGGTTATATGTAGACCTACAACTATTCATATCGCATGCACAATTTGAATCAATGTATCCAATGCACAAATCAATAATATATGATTGCATTCCAAACACTAACTTGAGATCAACTATAGCCTTAAAATATCTCAAAATACTCTTCATAACCTGCCAATGACTCATTCCTAGATCATGCATGAACTTAATTACAACAAGAACTGCATCTACTTTATAAACCATGACATACATTAGGCTGTTCATTATACTAGGATAAGGAATTGATCACATATATTTCCTCTCCTGATCATCTTTAGGATGCTGCTCTGGACTAAACTAAAAATGGGATGCAATGGGTAAACTCTTCACCTTAAGTCATCAACCTTAAGATTATAGCAGCACCTTACGAACATATGCTCATTGTAAGAAACTTTTTGAATTGTTTTGTCTTGGAGTATCTTCATGCCAAAAATTTCATGAGCTTCAACCAAATCCTTCATCTCAAAATGTTTGAATAATTATTTTTTTATTCTAACAAACTTAGTCTAAGTGCAGATGTAATTAAGATGTCATGAACATATAGAAACAATTAAATGAACTCACTTTTGATGAACTGCCTAAAATATGCATAATGATTGTATTGGCTCCTTGTGTGCTCATGTTTCATCATGAACTGATCAAACTTCTTATACCACTCTCATGGTGAATCCTGCAATCCATATAAATACTTGTCTAATCTACAAACAAAGTTTTTTGAAACTTCATATTAAGGTGAATGAAACATATAAATTGTTTCTTATAATTTCTCGTGTTGAAAAGTAGTCTTCACAGCAAGCTTCTCTAAAATTAGACTGCATTCTATTATATGTGCTAAGTGAATATAGATAAATGGATGCTTCACCACTGATGAGAATACCTCATCATTTTTTAATCTCTTATGGCAGTGCAAAATCTTTTGCCACTAACTTAACCTTATTCCTCACCATAGCTCCATGAGATTATTCCTTCTTGACATACACCAATTTTGAATTTTTATTTTGGAGGAAATTTCACCAACCTCCAAGATCATTCTTCCTAAGAGACTCCATCTCTTCATCCATTGCCCATGTCCAATAATCATCGTCTATGGTTTTTACTGCTTCCTTTTAATGATAAGAAATTTTGGCCTTCATAGTTGAAAGTGTAAGTGCAATCTAGTTTTGGGATATTATGGCACCTGATCCCATGCATAGTAATAGATTTCTGAGCATGGACCTCATCCTCATCATATTCTTCAACCTTTTCCTGAGCACTATCAATAGGTACCTTCTTAGCTACAATTGAATTATATACCTGAGTTTATATCTAAATTTTTCTGCACATATTTAGTTTCAATAAA
>NW_018230935.1:8051-10047 GCF_001263595.1 Phalaenopsis equestris | reverse complement strand
TCGGAGCCGTCGTAGGTTGAGGTGGCACACGTGGTCTAAATAGATAAACATGGCTTTTTCCTATTTATTTAAATACCCCTAACTTAGAAAATTCATAACTTTTGGTAGAAAAATTAAAAAAATGAAATAAAAATACCCTCTTGCTCAGTGAACAGAGAAGAACAATGTGAAATAAATTTCAAGTCCATTTGATGTATATTTTATTTTTAATTAACTAAACACACTTTGGAATCATTTGATTCTCCATGTATAATGGCACATCACCTTGGCTTGAAATTTTGGCATGTTGTAGCCTCTGTCAAGGGAAATATCCTCTATTTTTTTCAAAGTCAGAGGAAGTCCCTATACATAGATCCATATTTTTCAAGTTTTTGCACATTATTTCATTAAAACAACCTTGGAAATTAGCATGTTGACTAGAAAATTCCAAGAAAATTTTGGAAGGTCCACAACAACTAGAGAAGCTTTTGAAAATAATTCCATGGGTCAAGTCATTTTAAATGTACTTAATTTTCACGAACACTAAATTATTAAGATAATTAATTTTGGAAAATACAAACATTTAAATGACTTGATTTTTTATCTCCACTGTGGTTTAGGGTCCAGAGAACTCATTTTGAAATTTCATAATATTTTGAGTTCATTTAACAACCTAAGTTGATTTCTAAGGATAGATAATATTTTTGGCACTAAAATGATTTTTAAAAATCTAAATACAACCCAAAAAATTATGAAACTTACTTTTTTGAATTCTCTGTGATCAGGGGTATGTTCTAAAAATAAAATAATATTTAAAATAAAAACTTTATTTTTAGCCTATTTTAAAGATTTAAAATAATTAAAAATCTCTAAAAAATAATAAAAATAATAAAACTCAAAGAAATGTTCTAAATGACTTCCTAAATACTTATGAACAATTAGAAAATTTTTCCTGAGTTTCTAAAAAAAGATATTGAATTTTAAATCTTAAAAATGATTTTTAAAGGCTAAAAAATGAGTTCTCATTAAAATAATTCCAATAAATCAAATAAAATCGAGAAAAATATAAAATTTTATCCTCTAAGTTTTTTGACCTCAGGGAGACTTTTCAAAAATACTAAACATAATTTTCTCCATTCAAAATATTTTATATTTAATAAATACCCCAAAAATCAAAATAATTATAATAATTTTAAAAAAAAATCAAAAAATCATGAAATTTTGTTTGAAGGCTTTTCTAGTCTAAAGTTACCTCCAGTAAAAAAGTTTAAGGGATTAGGACTTACCTTGGTAAAATTAGGAATTTTCTTTGAAAAATCCTATTTTTGCATTGAAATAATCATATAAATTAAAAAAAATATTGAAAAATCTCAATTTCTCCTCTTATGTCTTAATTGACCCGTGAATGAGGTAGGATAAAAATTCTAAAGTCATTTGGATTAAATTTGATAAATTATGAAGTGATAGAGCCTTAGGGGCAAATGTGTAATTTGGGAAATTAACCTTAATTAACATTTAGGCTTAATTTAAGGAGGGAAATGGGTAACCTCTTTAAATTTAACCTCTGATGTTTGAAATATAAGTGGGTTAATTGGTAGAAACCAATCTCATTTTCTTAATTGAAAAAGATAAGTTAATAAATTTCTAAATTATTAAAATTTTGAAGTTTTTTAAAATAAAATGAATCTAGGACTTAGGGGTATGACTTTTGAAGTTAATAATTAATAAATTTAATACCCCTATTTTTATTTTCAAATAAAATTCAAATCATGAGTTATGATCACCTAAAGCTAGATCTTTTCAAAGCTAATTAAGACACTCACCTAGGCCTTAAGGGCTTAGTAGTGACTTAGGCTAAATCAACTTTCATTTAAATGAGGATTAGAAAAGAAAATATCATTGAAAATTAAAACATGTTTCAAACACTGCAAGCCCAATTAGGGTTAAAATTTGGCTAAGTATTCCAACGACACTAACTTGCCTCTTTAAGGGTCTTCACCCACATAATTCTTAAATT
>NW_018230935.1:0-481 GCF_001263595.1 Phalaenopsis equestris | reverse complement strand
TAAAGATTGAAGTGTCACTTGAGGACAAGTAACATTTTAAATTTGGGGGATTTTGATACACCTAAAATATATAATGTTTTTAACCACATTTTTATACCTATTTTTGAGACATTGCACTTTAATGGAAGGTATTTTTGTTTTTTTATTATAGATACAAGAAAAAATGGAAACAATACTTAAAGGAGTGAAAAGGATCAAATTTGGAGCAAAAAGGTGAAAAATTGTGCAAAAGAGTTTTGGCGCCTAAGCGCTAGATCCGACACTTAAGCTCCAGTAAAATAGAGAAGACCGCGACTAATCACCAAGACCCCGCACTTAAGTGTCAGCGGCAGTTACTAAAAGAGAAAAATCAGTTTCAAAAATTTTGAAGAGGTTTTTGAGGAACCCATTGGCTTAATAGGTGATTGTAACCACCAAGGACGAAAATTATTGTGAAAGTATGTGTATCTTGGGCAAATACATTGAATCAAGATACATTTTG
>NW_018230934.1:97874-99099 GCF_001263595.1 Phalaenopsis equestris | reverse complement strand
GTTAATTTCCCATTTAAACAAAAATAGTAATACAACAGTAGCCAAGAGGCGTTTCATTCGTTGGCAGTTGCATAGGAATGGGTTGGAACAAACAAATCGACCGAAATCATATTTATAGAACCTCTTTCAGGTTTCTTTCAAATATTCTTCCGGATATTTGAAAATGCAACACTCTTCTAAGGTGTGTCCGATCAATCTGTGGTATAGGAAATATCTCGGATGTCCTTTCTTGTTGACCATGCCAGGCTTCTTCGACTTGGGCAATCTGAACTTGGGATTCTTGATCAGATGGTGGAACATCTTTTTTGTCGCTTCATATTTAAAAGAGTATATCCCATTTGATCGAGTGTTCATGATTGGAACTTGTCTTTCATATGTCTGGTAAGGTTTCTGCTGAGATGATTGCTGAATATTATGATGAGGACGTTGGAAGGTTTGTTGATGTCGTTCGACTTGTATTTGCAATTGTCGTTTTCCTCTGCTAACCACATCAACTGTCCCAGATTTCCTCTCGAATATCTTGGTTATCATGGACTTCTCATCCATCTCGTGAGAATCCATATACTTGACTTCTTCTTGTAGATTGCTAGCTTAGTTAAGTAGCTTTTTGAAGGATTTGATGGTGAGCCCCTTAAGCATGAAAGCTACTGGCCCATGAATGCTCTTGAGTAGAATCTCAATCGCATGATGTTCCTGTAGCTGAGGTTCGTAGTTCATGCTAGGCTTTCTACAACTCAAAATATAATCTACTAGAGTCTCGTTAGGCTGTTATTTTTCTACCACGAGATCTCCAATAGAAATATGATGCTGCACTCCAGCAAATCTTTTTACAAATAATAGTTCTAACTCATTGAATGTCTTCACCAATCCGTTGAGCAATTCGGCATACCAATCAAAAGCAACTCCTGACAGACTGCTGACGAACTGTTGACAGAGTAAAGCTTCATTGTTTCTTGTATTGACACAACTAGCTCGGAAATGTGCTATGTGCTGTTTGGGATTTACTGTCCTGTCAAATAGCTTAAAGTTTGGTGACACAAAACCCTTGTGGTAGGGTACTGCATCGAACTCCTCCGGGTAGGGTCTACCCTTTAAAATTAATGCAACACCCCTAGACTGGTTTAAGGCCTCCCGAACTTGTTCAACCATTTGTTTAAATTTATTTTCTGGTATGACACTTTGGATATAGTATTTTTTTGGTTGTTCATCAGAGGTGAACTCTTTC
>NW_018230934.1:95794-97294 GCF_001263595.1 Phalaenopsis equestris | reverse complement strand
TTTCTATGGTGTGGTCGTGTAACTGGTGGTATGGACAATATTGAGGATGATCTTTCATATTGGCTTCCTCTAGCTTTTTCAGGTTTGGTAGACTAAATCCTTGTTCCTTTAGCAATTCATGGAACATCTTCGACACGGCTTCCTCTTTGAAGGATATCCTCAATTCATGAAACTTGTAACCACTTTCTGTCATTGTGCCAAGGATATCCTCTTATTCTCTGCTTGGTATTGTCTTCCCTGAGGCGGTTGTTGGCTAGACTGGCCCAATTGTTGTGCCGGATTGTCGAGGTTGTTTGGCTTTCAAAATTTCTTGGTTGCGCCTCCTTTCTTGTGCCTTTATCAGTTGTGCAGGCTTTGAATTGGACCCAATCTCGAATCCAGAAAGTAATGAGGCATAAGCGTCAACTGAATCTTCCTCATGTAGAATATCTTCTCCCTTACTCGACAAAACAGTTGGCACGGTAACAGTGTATCCGGTAGTAGGAGTAAAAACAGTTCTAGGAGTAATCTCAACGCTCCCAACTACAGACTTTTTGACACTAGTAGGGTTGTTTTCAATCAACACCATTGAAGGGGAGAATTTTTTGGTAGACTTCAAGTTGAACTCTATAATACGCTCCACAGACTTATCTGTTTCAAACTTCATCACTGTGACAGCCACCTTCCCGAACTTAACCCGAACTTAGAACTTAACTCCAATATCATCGAACCCTTGTCAAAACTTAATAACTGCCAGCTCAAGTAGTTCATCTCTATTGACAGTGAACTCCATTCCGGAGGCGAAAGAAAAGATCAACTTTGGCGAAGACATTGTTCCTGTCATTTGAAGAATTTTCTAAAGTCAGTGATGTCCCGTGCCTTGCAGTTTTGACAGAAGTACTCAAATTGACGCACTTGTCTTATAAACTGGACATACCCTTTATTATTTTAGTTTTCAAATTTATTATTGATTTGTGAGTAAAACATCGAAAGTTTCAATTAGAAAATTGAATAAGCGTGAAGAGGTGCAATAACTTGGCTTAATTCACAGAAAAGCAAACTCAAACCCGAAGGAGACGAAGAAATTTAAAGTTTAGGACCCAGTGCGGGACCAACTTTACAACGCACAACGTTCAGGCGGAACTAGTCCACCGACACACCTAATGGGGGTTCGACCCCACATGAAAATTTAAAGAGTCCTTAATGGCCTTCTGAACCCCTCTGTTCAAAGATGGTTGAACAGCTAGTCCTGAAGTCCAAAGAGTTAGCCGTACTTTTCCCAAGATAGAAATGGGTAAAGTATGCCAATGGAAGAAGGGTAATCTGGTCCAAGAGGGACATGGACATATTACCAATGTTTGAAGATAATATTTTCTTGATTTATATGGAAAGAAAAGCATGTCCCCAGCGGAGTCGCCATAAGCTGGCGGCGCTATTTCGGGTTGGTTGGAGGGGAGTTGCCCGTAAGAAGCTGTCGGTCACCGGAATCGAAATCCCGTCGCCCGCTTCGGAAGGAAGTTG
>NW_018230934.1:92025-93852 GCF_001263595.1 Phalaenopsis equestris | reverse complement strand
TATTTGAAAATTAAAATAGGGGTATTAAATTGATTAATTATTGACTTCAAAAGTCATACCCCTAAGTCCTGGATCATTTAATTTTAATAAACTTCCAAATTTTAATAATTTAGAAATTTATTAATCTTAATTAAGATAGTGAGACTGGTTTCTACCAATTAACCGCTTTATGTTTCAAACATCAAATAAATTCATTAGGATTAGAGGTTACCCATTTTCCCTCCTTGAATTAAGTCTAAATGTTTATTAAGGCAAAATTTCCAAAATTACACATTTGCCCCTAAGGCTCTAATACTTCATAATTTGTCAAATTCCATTCAAATGACTTTGAAATTTTTATCATACCTCATTCATGGGTCAATTAAGACATCAGAGGAGAAAATGTGATTTTTCAAAATTTAATTTAATTTATGTAATTAGTTTAATGCAAAATATTTTATATAATTATTTTCATGCAAAAATAGGACTTTTCAAAGAAAATTCCTAACTTGACCAAGGTAAATTTTAATCATTTGAAATTTTTACTGGAGGTAGACCTAGTTTAGAGAAGGCGTTCTAGACCAGATAAGCCTTTGGATAAAATTTCATAATTTTTTTAATTGTCTGTGATTTATTAGAATTATTTAAAATTCTGGGTTATTTAATAAAAATAAAGTACTTTTAAGTGGTGAAAATTAAGTTTTATATTTTTAAAAAATCTCCCCAAGGTCAAAAAACTCAGAGGAGCAAAGTTTATATTCTTATAGAACTCAGAGGAGCAAATTTTATGTTTTTGTAATTTTTCCTTGATTTATTGGGATTATTTTAGTGGAAACTCATTTTTAGCCTTTTAAAAAATTATTTTTAAGCTTTGAAAAAAAATATCTTTATTTAGAAAATCAGGAAAACAATTCTAATTATTCCTAAGTGATTAGGAAATAACTTAGAACATTTCCATGAGTTTTATTATTTTTATGATTTTTATGAATTTTTAATTATTTAAATAATTAGAATAGGCCAAAAAATTAAGTTTTTCTTTTAATTATAATTTTATTTTTAGAAAATAGCCCTGATCACAGAGAACTCAAAAAACTAAGTTTCATAATTTTTTGAATTATATTTTAATTTTTAAAAAATTATTTAAATGTTAAGAGTAGTATTTATCTTTAAAAATCAATTTAAGTTATCAAATGAACTCAAAATATTTTGAACCTTTTATGAGGAGTTCTCTGGATCATAAATTACAGTGAAGATCAAAAATCAAGTCATTTAAATTTTTATATGTTTCAAAATTAACTATCTTAGTGATTTAGTATTTGGAAAATTTAAGCATGTTTTAAATGATTTGACCCCTGAAATTATTTTGAAAGGTTTTTCTGGTCATGGTAGACCTTCCAAAATTTTATTGGGATTTAATAACCAATATGCTAATTTCCATGATTATTTTAAGGAAATGATGTGAAATAACTTGAAAAATATGGAATCTCTATATAGGAACCTCCTCTGACTTTGGAAAAATTAGAGAATATTCCCCCTTATAGAGGCTACAATATGTCAAAATTTCAAGCTAAGGTGATGTGTCAATATGCATGGACAATCAAACGATTCCAAATAGTGTTTGATTAATTAAAAATATTTTATGCATCAAATGAACTTGAAAATTCTCCTATGTTCACTTAGCAAGAGTGTATTTTTATTTTAATTTTGTGATTTTTCTACACAAAGTTATGTATTTTCTAATTTAAGGGTATTTAAATAAATAGGAAAAATCCCTATTTATTTATTTAAACAGCGCGTGCTGACTAGATCCTAGGCAGCTCCAAAGGCATGCGTGGCGCGCTCTGGTTG
>NW_018230934.1:91076-92000 GCF_001263595.1 Phalaenopsis equestris | reverse complement strand
GTGGGACGCCGTCGTCCACGTAGCTGCTGACTCGGCCCGCGGATCACGTTCTGAAGTGTTGTCCGACGTCTATGGACTCATCTAAGTGAGACGAACACATCCATAAGGCTAAGGTACTATGAAATCAAGCTTAAATAAATGGAGAATCAAAATAAGCTCGGGAGGAGGAGGAGTTTTATACCTTTGCTCTGAGAAGGGAGGCTTCGATCAGAGGTGCTCGGCACGTTCGTTGGGGTCCAAGAAGGCTAGGGATTGAGTCCTTGGTCTTAGTGTAAATCCTAGGTATGAATTCGACCAAGCTCCATTTCAGGTGTTGGTCTAGAGCTATGGTAGAGGCTCTGTGGAAGGGGGATTTGATGGGGATTTAGTTTCTTTCACTGCTGTGAAGGTGTGGGTGAAGTTAATTTGAGTTTGTTGGACTATGGAGCTTTGTTGGGTTCTGTCCTGGTTTCCGGCTAGGTTTCAAGCTCAAAATTGAGCTCCGACAATGAGAATGGGTGAGGAAAAATGGTTGGGATGCACTGAGGGGATCTTAGGGAAGCTCTATGTGAAGTTTGGAGAGGCCTATCTGAGAAAATTTAAATTTCAGCACACCTCCCATGGTCGTGGGAGGTGATTTTTTATAAAAAAGGCCATGGGGTGGCTCTCAGGGCATAAGTTTGGGTGCATAAGGTGCTTAGGTGGAGGGTAGAGGTGCTCCATAGTTTGATTTGGATGAGTTAGCCTCTAGGTTTGATTTGGGTGAGGTGCCATGGGAGTGGCTGTCATTTTTGGGCATTTTCGGCCACTAGGCTGGCTGGCCGGCCAGGGGGAGGTGGCTAGGAGCTCAGGGAACCCAGAGGAATCCATCACAACAATTTAATGCAAATGTGCTTGCATTTTGCAAAGATATCTTAAGCATGTGCATTTCTGGAAATAAGATCC
>NW_018230934.1:87405-90834 GCF_001263595.1 Phalaenopsis equestris | reverse complement strand
ATGATCATAAGGAACAACTTTGGTGAAGGATGGAAGTGGCCTTGAGTCCAATTGAAGGGCCAATTTGAAGGAATTTTGAACTTTAATCAATTTGGTCAAGTTGGGTTAGGCTTGGGTCTAGCTTGGGTTAACCTTGGGCTAAGTCCCAATTGATTGTTGTAAATGGTCAATATGGACCTCATGAAGAGTTTCCAACATGAATTGGATGCCAATTTAGAGATTAAGGCATTCAATTGGGTGAAATTTACGTACTTAGCCAATTTGGGGCTAAATTTGGGAATTATGGATTTAGGCCAAAAATCAAAAGATTTAAAACTTCACCAAGGTCAATTGATGGTTGATTTTGATGTATATAAATGTTATCAAGATTTTTCAACATCAATTGAGGCCAATTGACAAGGCTATGGGTTTAATTTCGTGAGATTAGGTCATATGGTCAAAATTGGGGTTTTGACCCAAATCAAAATTGGGCTCAAATAATGGACTAATTGAGCTTGTATTTGCTTTAGTTTGGTCATATCAGAAGTAAATTGGAGTCTAGGATTAGAATTGGGGTCAATTGAGATCAAATTGGTGGACATTTGAGTTGGATTTGGGGAAATTTGGGTCTTTAAAGGGCAATTTCAGTATTTTTGTTAAAGATGGTCAAATTGGCCAAATTGGGTTATGTAGTAGTTTAGAGAAATAAAATTGGGATTATTTGGGATTTATTGGGATTTTATGGTAATTTTTGGAATTTTTGGAATTTTGGGCCCAAGAGGGGTATTTTTGTAATTTGGGGGTGTTTTAGGGGCAAAAGGCCAAGATGGGTATTTTGGTAGAGTTGAGGTACCAATCATCACCAACAAGCCATGGAGCAATGGAAAACCCATTTTGGGTCCTCTACATAGTGGTCTTAGCTAAACCATAGCCCTAGGGCTAGTAGGTTTAGGGGACCATCTACATGAGTATCCCAAAAGATCAAGGGATCTAGGCTAGAAATTTGAGTTCATGGTTGTGAGTGAATGTGGGTGTAGATAAGTGTATTGAGTGCCTTAGCTTCAGACCAACACCCAAGGTCAACCTTAAGGTCCAGCAATCCTAAGGGTGATTCATCCTGAGTTTTCCCCACAGTGACCCCACCTACTAAGTGTTTAGAGGAATAGTTCTGAAGACTGGCTAGGCAGGGAAGATACTAGCTCTCACTCTAGAGTTTTCTCGATTCCCTCCACCTTGGGGCTAACATTCTCGTATTAGAACCTAAAATACTAAACCAAGTTTGGGACTTTAACCTGTCACTTTAAACTCCTCTAACTCTACACTCATCAATTTATTTATTTGCACTCAATCATATGAACTACATTCTCATTCATAAAACCTCATGGATTCTTTATCCTCATGTGATTCTTTCCAATTGTTGACTGAGACAATATCAGCCCAGTTCTTACATGTTCTCACAACAAAACTTAGCATTTGGATTGGCCAAATCAAGAAAGTAAATAAAGTGCATGGATTTAAATCATCACAACTTCTTCCATCATTAAAGATCAATACTCTCCACAACTTCCATCCAAAACTTATTTACTTATCATTTTAAGAAGAAAGATAAAGAAAACTACTCAGAATCCATGGAGAAAACAAAACCACACTTTAGTTTAAAAAAAATCATTTTCAAACCAACTGGATCAAGATTGGCGCAACCTATTGATAGAATATTTGCAGACTAGAAAGCTACCAGAAGACAAGTCAACACCACACCATATCACAAAAAGGGCTATGTCATACGCCTTAGTTGGTGATGTCCTCTACAAGAGAACATTTGACCAAATGTGGCTATGATGTCTAAGCAAAGCCGAGGAACAAAATATTGTCAAAGAAGTACATATCGGATTGTGTGGCGCTCAAAAGTTGACACACCTAAAATATAAAGTATTTTTAAAAACATTTTTATACCTATTTTTAAGACATTGTGCTTTAATGGAAGGTATTATTGTGTTTTTCTTGTAGATACAAGTAAAAATGGAAAAAATGCTTAAATGAGTGAAAAAGGATCAAATTTGGAACAAAAAGGTGAAAATTTATGCAAAAGACTTTTGGCGCCTAAGCGCCAGATCCGGCGCTTAAGCGCCAGTTAAACAGAGAAAGCCGCGCCTAACCGTCGAGACCCCGCGCTTAAGCGCCAATGGCAGTTACTAGATGAGTAAAATCGGTTTTCACAAATTTCAAAGAGGTTTTTGAGGCACCCATTGGCTTAATAGGTGGTTTTAACCACGATGGACAAAAAATTTTCATGAAAGGATGCGTCTCTTGGGCAAATACATTGAATCAAGACACATTTTGAAGAGATCCCAAGGCACCTCTTGGAATACTATAAGAGAAAGAAGAGAGGACTTAGAAAAGAGTCCTGAAAATATTGGCAAGTTTTGAAAGTTCTTATCTAGGGAGTTAGTTCGGAGAGATTTTCAGGAACCACTTTTTATTTACTTTATCCTTTTTGTTATTTTGTTTTTAGTGATTGTAAAAGAGAAGAGATTCAAAGGAACTTCAAGAGTTTGGTGGAGGACTTGAGACAAGTTTTTATCTTTTTATTTTAGACTACTTCGCAATTATCATTTTCACCCATCATAAAATGATATACATCTTGCATAATATCTCTTGTTGGGATAAAATTTGTATAATGACAGATTAGCACTTTTTCTACCATATACAAATCATTAATTCTAGGCAGAGTAAGTGGTACAGCCTTATCTCAAATGAAGACGACTCCTTGGGTAATTCTATGTAAGTTAGCAAAGAATTATTTTACCACTAGTACAACAACTATAGCGACAAGAACTTCAGCGGTAGTGTAGCACAGAACTTTCCAACGTCTCTGTACAATGATTTTATTAATCAGAGAATTTAGATTACTCAATCCATGATTGACAAAGCCTCACTCATTGATAAGTCTCTTCTTCATGATCTTTTTTTTGTAATGACTTTGTCTCTCTTTGATAAGTCTTTTTTTTGTAATGACTTTGTCGTATAACTAATAAACTTTCTTGCTAATAAACTTTCTTGTATTGAAAACTCCATACCTAGAAGTATTTCTGGAATTAGAAGCCATGGATTTCAAAATTTAGAAGTTTTTGATTGTTCAAGGCAGTTTTTAGGCCTTTAAAAACACCATTCAGTGGTTATTTCGAAGTGTGATCCCGCCAAAGTCCACCAAATTCGTCCTGAATGCACGAAGCTGCTTGTGATGTTGTCGGTGCCAAGGCTCATGTAGATGGGCACCGTCGGCGCCAGAGGCAAAAATTGCGTCTCTTATTTTTTTAATTCAATTCGGTTCTAAATTTTCCTCTAATAATAATATTTGTCTTAATTTATGATATATGAAATTGTGTGGGGTTCAAAAATATTAATATTTCCTAATATATAAAACACTTATTAAACAAAATAATATATATA
>NW_018230934.1:81677-87317 GCF_001263595.1 Phalaenopsis equestris | reverse complement strand
TTAAATTGAGGTATGTGCCCTTCATAATAATATTTCAAACGATGCCCATTAACTTTAAAAATCTTTCCAGTTTTAGGATCTTTAATAAAAACAATTCCATAATGTTAGACTTTAATCACTTTAACTGGTCTTAACCATCTGGATTTCAATTTTCCTGGAAATAATCTAAATATTGTATTATATAATAGAACTTCTTGTCCAGGTTTAAAATTTTTCTTAATAATATTTTGGTCATGCCATATTTTCATTTTTCTCTTTATAGATGTTTGCATTATCATATGCTTCAGTTCTAATCTTCTCAAGTTCATTTAGTTGCAACAATCTTTTCTCATCGGGATTTTCTAGATTAAAATTAAATTCCTTAATATCCCAAAATGCTTTAAGCTCCAATTCTACAGGTAAGTGGCATGTTTTTTTTCCAAAAAATAAGTCTATATGGAGACATTCCAATAAGAGTCTTATAAGCAATTTTGTATGCCCATAATGCAGTATCTAATCAAGCAAGCCAATCCAATTTATAGGGATTTGCAGATTTTTCTAAAATTAATTTTATTTCATGGTTTAATATCTCTGCTAGACCACTAGTCTAAGGATGATAAGCAGTATAGAATCTATGCACAATATCGTATTTTTTAATTACTTTCTCGATTGTTCCAAAAATGAGACCCTCCATTAGTAATAATTACTCTCCGCATTCCATATCTTGTAAAAATATTTTTACTTAAAAATTTAGAAACACTCTGAGCATCACAACTAGGTACAACAATAGCTTCAATCCATTTGGACATATAATCAATAGCAAATAATATATGTAAATTTTCAAATGAAAACATAAATGGTCCCATAAAATTTAATTTCCACACATCAAAAACTTTAACTTCCAATGTGTAACTTAGAGGCATTTCATTTCTTTTGGAAAAATTTCATACTCGCTGACATTGATCGCATGTTTTAATATATTTATTAATATCCCTAAAAAGAGTAGGCCAATAAAATCCAGCTGGTAAAATTTTATGTTTAGTTCTATTTGTTTCAAAAGGTCCTCCAAATTCAGAATAATGACAACTTTCAATTATTTGTTGAGTTTCTTCATAAGGCACACACCTCCTAATAATTAGATCTTTACATTGTTTATACAAATATGGGTCATCCCAAAAATAGAATTTTGAATCATAAATATATTTCTTTAATTGTTGATTCTTAACATCTAGTGGTAGAATATCATTTACAATATAAATTTTCTATATTGACATACCGTAGTATATTCATTATATCAGTATTATATAATTGTTCAACACCAAAATTTTCTAAAAATTCATCCGCAAAATTAGTTAATATTTTTTTTCTAGTCTAGGCAAATGATCAACTACTTGATTATCATTTCACTTTCTATCAATTACCATAAAATTGAACTCTTGTAGAAGAAGAATTCATCTAATTAACTTTGGTTTAACATTCTTCTTTTGCATGAAGTATTTGATAGCAAAATGATCTGTATGCACTATACATTTAGTTCCAATCAAGTAAGCTCTAAGCTTATCAAAGAGGTGCCCATAAAGCATAGTTAAGCCACTTCTTCGCTTTCATTATCTTAAATCCAAATATTTGGATATTATTTTTGGTTTTACTAGCATAATATATTACCTTAAAAACTTTTTTGTATCTTTGTCCTAAAACAACTCCAAACAACTCCAATAGCATAATGATAGCATAATTACTTGCATCACACATTAATTCAAATGGTTTCTCCCAATCAGGTGGAACTATAATAGGTGCAGTAATTAATTTTTCTTTCAATAATTCAATTATGCTTATGCATTCCTCATTAAAATCAAATTTTGTATCATTTTCTAAAAGTTGGCATAATGGCTTAGTTATTTTTGAAAAATTTTTAATGTAACGCCTGTAGAAACCAGCACGTCCTAGAAAAATTCTTACCCCTCTAACCGTAATAGAAGGTGGTAATTTCTCAGTAACTTGAATTTTTGTATGATCTACTTCCATGCCATTTTCAGAAATTTTATGCCAAGTTCAATTCCTCCTACAACCATAAATTGACATTTTTTCCAATTTAGTAATATGTTGATTTGTTCACATAATTCCAGAGCTTTTTTGAAATTATTTAAACATAATTCAAATGAAGTCCCGAAAATAGAGAAATCATCCTTAAGTACTTCCATTCCATGTTCAATAAAATTACTAAAAATTGACATCATACGTCTTTGAATTGTCTCGGGTGCATTGCAGAGTCCAAAAGGCATTCTACGAAAAGAAAATGTTTCATAAGGGCTTGTAAATGTTATTTCTCTTAATCCTCAGGAGCAATTGGAATTTGATGATACCTAGTGTATCCATCTAAAAAGCAGTAATATTTGTTTCCAGCCAATCTATCCAACATTTGGTCTATAAAGGGTAAAGGAAAGTGATCTTTCTTTGTGGCCATGTTTAATTTTCTATAGTCTATACAAATTAGCCAACAAGTAATTTATCTTAATGAAATTAATTTATTTTTCTCATTTACTTCAATGGTCACTCCTCCTTTCTTTAGAACACAGTGAACTGGACTTACCCAAGGGATATATAATTTTAGCAATATATAATTTTAGCATCTAACTTATATAATTTTAGCATCTAACTATTTTAAGATTTATTTTTTAACAACTTCTTTCATTATTGGGTTTAATCTCCTGCTTTAGGTTCCTTTAGGTTCATATTGCTCATCTAATAGAATTCTGTGCATACAAACTGAAGGACTTATTCCTTTAATATCTGCTAAAGTCCATCTAACAGCCTTCTTATATCCTTTTAACATTTTTATTAATTTTTGTTCTTGAATTTCAGTTAAATCAAAAGATACCATAACAGGCAATGTAGATGGATCTCCTAAAAATGCATATTTTAAATGGGCAGGTAATACTTTCATTTCAAGTTCAAGTGGTTTAATATATGAAGGAATAAAATTTTTATTATCATTTTCCAACAAATCTAAAGTTTCAAATTTGTCCTGAATATAATCTAAATTCTCTTCTTTTATTTCATTCTCATAATATTCTTCTTACCTTCATTTTTCTTCAAACATTTTCTTAAATTGATCATTACTCAAATAATCAAAAACTTCCATTCTAAAACATTCATTATATTTTTCTATTGCAGGATATTTCATACCTTTCGCAATATTAAATGTAACTTCTTGATCATTAACTCTTATTATTAATTCTCTTTTTTTCATATCTATCACAGCTCTCCCAGTTGCAAGAATTGATCTCCCCAAAATAATAGGAATCTCCTTATCTTCCTCCATATTTAATACTATAAAGTATACAGGAAAAATAAATTTATCCACTTTTACTAATACATCTTCGATAACTCCTTATATAAAGTTATAGATAGGGGAAATCTATCATAAATCTAAATGTTTAAAAATCGATAGAGGCATAAGATTGATACTTGCTCCTAAATCACATAAGGTTTTTCCAAAAAAAAATTGCACCAATAGCACAAAGTATAGTAAAACTACCAGGATCTTTTAACTTTTCATGAAGCTTTTTCTGAATAATAGCTGCACTCTTCACTGAGTGCAACGATCTCATGATCTGCAAACTTCATTTTCTTATTTAATATATATTTCATAAATTTTACATAACTTGGCATTTATTCCAAAGCCTCAATGAAAGGAGCCTCAATGAAGCCTCAATGAAAGGAATGTTTATCGTTAGCTTTTTAAGGATTTCCAAAAATTTTGTAAATTGTTTATCTTTATTCTTCTGCTTCAATCTTTGAGGAAACGAAGGTAGTGATTTTTCTAAACGAACTTGTATTGGTTCATTTTCATTGTGGTCGCTTTCAATCTCTTCCTTCTCCTCCTCAACTTTAAATTCTCTTTGGATTCTTGTTTCTACTTCTTTTCCACTTCGTAATTGAATAACTTTAAGTTGCTCCATATTTTGATCTTTTGGATTAACATTCACAATACTCGGAAGAATTTTTAAAGGTATGTTACTAAGTGCAGTAGCAATATGTACTTATTGATTTTTAATATTTCTAATAGTAGCCCATTGATTTTGTATTTGATATCCCATATTCAACATTTCTTCTTCCATCGTCAACTTCTTTTCCTTAACTTGTGGGTTATGGTTAGAGTTAAATTCAGGAGGATAATAAGGTCAATAATTAAGATTTCCTTGGTTGTTTAAATTTCTTGAGGGGTTCATCGAATTGTTATAATTATTCCGACTAAAATTAGGGTGATATTTCCATCCAGGGTTATAATAATTATAATAGGGATTGTTATTTTGATTATTTATAACATTCAAAGTTTCATAAGATGATTGAGTATCAATTACCTGTCCTAGTGAATTTGCCTCTAATACTTGTGGTATTTGAGAATATTTCACTCCAATTTGGTCAATCCTTTTTAATGTAGCAGAAATTTGAGAAGCTAAAATAGACATTGCATCAGAGTCATGAATACTAGCTACTCTCTTAGGATTTACCCGTTTAGAGGGCCATTGAAAATTTTTAGTAGCATTTCTTCTTCTAATGAGTATGCCTCATCAAAAGGTTTTGACATTAGTGATCCACGTAAACCAACATCTATAATAGATCTAAGTGATCCTACTAATCTATTGTAAAAAGTTTTAATTATTAACCAATCTGGTAAAACATTGTGTGGACATTTCCTAAGATGATCTTTAAATCTTTCCCAGGCTTCATATATTGATTCCCCTTCAAAATGACAAAAGGATGTAATATCATTTCTAAGCTTAACAGCTTTCGAGGGTGGAAAATATTTAGCCAAAAAAATTTGTGATAGTTCTCCCCAAGTTTTGATAGAATCAGGTGCTAATGAATTTAACCAATCTTTAGCTTTATCCCTTAATGAAAAAGAAAAAAGTCTAAGCCTGATAACATCATTAGACACTCCATCATATTTAAAAGTAGCACATATTTCAAGAAAACTAGCAATATGTAAGTTAGGATCTTCAGTAGGTGTTCCTCCAAACTAATTATTTTGTACCATTTGGATAATAGTAGGTTTAAGCTCAAATGAATTAGCAGCAACATCAGGATTTTAAATAGTCAAGTGAAGTTCATCTGCTGTCGGATTAGCATATTCTTTTAAAGGACTTTGTTAGTTTTCATTTTATTGATTATCTAAGTTATTCATTATTTTGTTCAAATTTTTAATTTTTTTTATTGTTTTTGAATTTTTCTGATAGTACGTTCTAATTTTGAATCATAAGGTACTAAACCATCAAATCTAATATTTCGCATAAACAAATATAATAAGTAAAGAAAAAATTCTTAAAAATATTCTTAAATATTTATATATTTTTTTATGATTTTTTATTTTTTAATAATATATTTTTATATTTTATCTCTAAATTTTCTAATTTACCAAATCTATTTAGTTTACCGTTACCTTCCTCGGCAATGGTGTCAAAAACTTGATCCCAAAAATATAGTTGTGCAAAAATTATAAAGATCACTCCGCTTTACAATGATGCCAAAAGGTTGATGCATTATTTTATGAATAAGAAATTTAAGCAATTTATGTTGGGATTCTACGCAAGTATACGTTTTGTTATCAAGTAATAAGGGACTTTCTATTTAAGCCCCAAATATCGATCCCACGGGAAA
>NW_018230934.1:80976-81667 GCF_001263595.1 Phalaenopsis equestris | reverse complement strand
TTTAAGCCCCAAATATCGATCCCACATGATAAATTAACTATGAAATTGATAAATTAACTATGAAATTCACATAAATAAAACGAAATTACTGTCATTAATTTCAAATTTGTTTGAGATACTAGCAGAACTAAATTAATAACTACCAGTAAAATTAAAATGCAAGGTGTAAACAACAACTACTAAACTATGTTTATGTGATGAAGTTTTCTAATATGAACAAGCATCTTTCCTACTACAATGAGTTTTTCTTAAAATGAGATCAGAGAAATGGTTTAAATATGTATTGTGTCAAATAGGAGCAATTTTAATTCTCTACCCTGATTCAGTGTTATAGAAAATTATTGGCTAATTTCAGGTTTAGTCCCTAAATCCATGGTTAGGCTAGATGGATACTAGCTCTCACTCCAGAGCTCCCACTTCCCTTCCCCTGAAGGGTAACACTCGCTTTAGTTCTTAAAAACTAAGACTGAATTGAGGATTTTAGTCTGTTACCCTAAAATCTCCAATTCTACACCCAAAAAAGTATATTTCTCTATCTATTTGCCCTTAATTCCATGAAAAAAATACTCTTCATGAATTTAAATGTGATTCTTACTCTTACTGTAGAACTCATATTCCATTTCCAGGATCATATGTTTAACGGCATATTTTAACAATTCAATTGGTCAGATTGAAAAGTAAATTAAGAACG
>NW_018230934.1:75161-80958 GCF_001263595.1 Phalaenopsis equestris | reverse complement strand
AAAAACCATCACAATTTATTTTATATTTTAAAATTGGCACATCCAAATTATCTCTTCATTTCACCATATCTCAGAGTAGGGAGAAAGATAAAGGAAACTACTCAGACTTCATAAGAAAGATACAACAAAAAACAAATTTCATTTATAAAAGAAAGTTCATACAACAATAATAAACAAACAATATTTAGCTGAAACTGTTTCTAAAAATAAATCCCTTGTAGCCTCTCTTAGAAGATGCAGGAAGAAGAAATCTTTCACTTCTCTCCTCTCTAACACTCTTAGAGAAGAATTCACACTTAAACTCACCACAAAAACTCAAAACTCTATAGAAACAAATGACTAATGGACTCTAAGTGGCTGTGGGGGATGTGGAGTAGTGTGGAAGAGAGTGGAAAACGGTCAAAGGGGGGTCTTTTCTGATCAATTTCTGCTCAAAATATAGCCTAATGTTGGTTTTCCAATAGATGCATCCAAAAATAATTCAAAAAGTATCCAAATTCGTCAAACCTTCTATAAACAGGTCTTGCACCTTAGCATCGTTGCCGCCAGTGGTCCATGAATTAATTCAATGCTCCCTGTTAAATGGCGTCGTCGACGCTGAGGATAGTCCAACCTCTATTTTGTAGGTTTGCACCGTCGGCGTCCATCCTAGCACCGTCGGCCCTGAGTATTTTATCAAAAACTTCATTTTGACTCCAAATTTCATTTTTTCTTACTTCCTTTTTGCTTCAAGTCCTAAAAATCAACTACCTATAATAAAACATGAAAAATACCTTCCTTTAAAGTGCAATATCACTAAAAATGAGTATAAAATATAGGTCTAAATATGCATGTGTTTTTAGTGCATCAAGATCCAGAAAGGGAATTTTGAAAATTAATTCAATGTTTAGGGTTTTACTAACCCTAGATATGTCTAATGAGGTCAATGTTGGTAGACCTTTTGCCTCAATGATCATAATGATCATTTTCAAGTCTTTTAAAGATGTTTGAGGATCTTGAGTCATAGGATTTCTCAAGTTATGTTTGGTATTTATGCGCCCCTGGTGTGTGCTATTTTTCTGTGTGTTTTATGTCAATTTAAATCCCCGGTACAATGCCAAGAACTTGACCCGTCCTGAAATTACACAGTAATTTGGTTTTCAAAAATATGGTCAAATTCTTGACCCACTTTATATTAAGTATTTAATTTGCAAAATAAAAATTTTATATAAAATATATAAAATAGTTCCCACAGTAGTGGTTCTACGCAAATGCACGTATCGCTTCAAGTAATATACGACTTTCTTTAAAAACCCCAGTATCGATCCCAAAGAGAAGCATAATAAAAAATTCCTTAAGCTAATTCTAATCTACTACTATCAAGTCTTAGTTTGGAAGATGGAAATTATTATGATAATAACATAAATCATAATATTCAAACTATAAAAAATAAAGTGAGAAAGTCAATTTAAAATGGGCTTAATGAATGTTAACAGAACTGTAACTAAAAAAACTAAGTTTACTAAATTAATTTCTAAACTTCAAAATTAAATTTACTAAGACTAAACAAAGTTTTGTGATGAAGAGTTCAAATTTAAGAAAGTATCCTTCCCCTTTACAATGAGTATAGGGTTTGCGAAGAAATTAAAATCATTTAAAAATATATAAAAATTGTTTTGTGCCAAATATGACCTATCCTATTCTTTACCCTCTTTTGAGTGCAAAAAAAATATTGACTAATCCAGAGTTTGGTCCCTAATTTTGTGGTTAGGCTGGGAGGATTTCGGTTGTCACTACAGAGCTCTCACTACTCCCTCACCTTTGGGCTAACAATCTCGCATCAGTTTCCATTCAACTAGACCAATTTGGAGATTTTAATCTATCATGTTAAAATCTCTAATTTTGCATCCAATAAAGTATATTTTTCCTATTTATTTGCACTCAACTCAATGGATGAAATACTCTCCCATGAAATCAAATGTGAGAAATCAAATGTGATCCTCAAATGTGATCCTCCCCAAGTTGTAGAGATCATAGCCCTTTCAGAACATATGTTTCTCAACACATTTTAACATTTCAATTGGCCAAATCAAAACGTAAATGAAAATCTAGGTTCAAAAAATTATAAATTATTGACATTTAAAATTGTATAAAATCAAATCAAATCTTCACAAAACCATATCTCAAAGTAGAGAGAAGGATAAAGAAGGCTACTTAGAATTAATGAAAAGAAACGGCAAAAAATAAATTTCATTAATAAAAAAAAAGTTTACAAAATAAAAGAAATAAAACACACAACTTATCTCACAATCCTTCCCAAGAAAATCCCTAGAAGTTCTCTTCAAACCTTTCTGTCCTTACAAGCACTCTCAATTCTCTACTAGAAATGTAATAAAGAAGAAATCTGTCACCTTCCCTCTCCTCCTACAATCCTTGAAGAAAATATCCAAGCCCTTGCTTTCTCTCTCTCTCCCTTTCCTTTTTCTCACTCTCACGCCACACACACACAGACACACGCCCCCCCAAAAACTCCTTTTCAAGCCCTAGACTTCCCTCTCTTTTATAAAAGTTGTCTCCCTCCAAAAAGAATTCAAAATTCTCTCCAAAATTCTTCCGAAAAGTATACTCTTTTGAATTCAAAAGACATCTCCATTTGTCTAAGAAACATAACCCTTCATAAAAGAACCTTCCAAAGTGGCTAGATGCATTAAATCACTCAAAGGGGTGTTTAGAACAAGTGTCCCTTTGAAAATTTGCCCAAAATTTATCCTAAACTGCCTTAATCTGTAAAAAGCCATCTCTGGTACATCATGTGCCAGTTCTCTAGATTTTGGTGCATCATGCACCACTCTGCAGCAGCTCCACAGTTTTGCTCAGTTTGGCTCCATTTCAGCTCTGCTTTGCCCCATTTCAATTGTGTTTTGCTCCTAACAGGCACTCCTAACAGATGTACCCACAAAATAATTAGGAAAGCAACCTTTGTTTAAAGTTTAAATTCATTCAAAAACATTTGAGAAATGTAAAGTAGATTAAGCATACAAAGACATATCAAAATGTGTCCAGTCAGAATTTTTTTTCTTGCTTATTTTTACTCCAAATTGCAACATTTTTGCTTCATTTTATCCAAAACTTCATTTCTTGTACCTGAAACAAAAAATATGCAAAATACCTTCTTTAAAGTGTAATATCATTACAAATTATTAAAATTGAGCATAAAATATATATGAAAAGGTAGGTAATTTTTCGGTGTATCAAGTATGTAAGTGTCATTTTAGGACCTCACAAAAAGTGAGGTCAACAGGCTCCAGGGAATTGTTGAGCTAGAAGATGAGGAGTGGGTTTGATAAGTTAATCACACATAATGCTAGCGGTCAAACCATGGTAGGTGTAGAAGATCCTTGGATTTGTCCTGAGCGTTATCTAAAGATGGGGGTGGCCGAGAGAAATGGTACTCCCAAACTACCCGAGGCATCACAGAAACACCCCTTCAACATCCTAAGAAGGATGTGATGGAAGGAGTCTATAGGAGGTCACGATGTGCACGCATTATTACAACACCAAAGAGGGTTGTCACTTTCCCCATCACGATTCCACAACAACCATAAGGAGGGGAAACACTTGTCGGCTATGGTGATGTAGCATGCAGGCACTCAGTAAGGGGGCTTACCTACTGTGGTGACTCTTTTCCATTCAAGTCAATAGAGGCTATTCTAGGGGGTTGATACGCCTAAAATATACACTATTTTTAGACACATTTTTATACCTATTTTTGAGATATTGCGCTTTAATGGAAGGTATTTTTGTGTTTTTCTTTCAGATACTCAGATGTGTTTTTCTTTCAGATACAAGTAAAAAGGTGAAAAATGCTTAAAGAAGTGAAAAAGGATCAAATTTGGAGCAAATAGGTGAAAAATGTGCAAAAGTGTTCTGGTGCCTAAGTGCCAAATCCAACGCTTAAGTGTCGGTTAAACAGAGAAGGTCGCGCCTAAGCGTTAGAGGCCCCGCGGTTAAGCGCCAGTGGCAGTTATTGGATGAGTAAATTTGGTTTTTACAGATTTTGAAGAGGTTTTTGAGGCACCTATTATCTTAATAGGTGATTACAACCATCATGGATGAAAATTATTATGAAAGGTTGCATCTCTTGGGGAAATACATCAAATCAATACACATTTTGAAGAGATACCAAAGCACCTTTTAGAGATCTATAAAAGAAGGAAGATTGAGACTTTCAAAGGGCTCCTAAAAGTACTGGGAAAGTTTTGAAATTTCTAAAATTGGGGAGTTAGTTGGAGATATTTTCATGCACCGCATATTTATCCTTTTTATTTTAGTTTTTAATTGAGAGTGTTGTAAAAGAGAAAAGATTCAAAGGAACTTCAAGAGTTTGGTGGAGGACTTGAGATAAGTTTTTATCTTTTTTTTTAGACTACTTTTGGTTTTAATTGAGACTTGTTGTTGGTTTGACAATGATTTTTACTTTTAAGCTAAAGTGTGGTTTTGTTTTCTCCATGGATTCTGAGTAGTTTTCTTTATCTTTCTTCTTAAAATGATAAGTAATTAAGTGTTGGATGGAAGATGTGGAGAGTATTGATCCTTAATGTTGGAAGAAGTTGTGATGATTCAAATCCATGTACTTCATTTACTTCTTGATTTTACCAATCCAGATGTTAAAATTTGTCGTGAGAACATATAAAAATCAGGCTGGTAGTGTCACAGACAACAATTGGAAATAATCACATGAGGTTGTATGAATGAGAATGTAGTTTATATGATTGAGTGCAAATAAATAGGAAAATATTTATTGAGGGGTGTAGAGTTAGAGGACTTTAAAGTGACAGGATAAAGCCCCCAACTTGGTTTATTATTTTAGGTTCTGATACGAGATGTTAGCCCCCAGGTGGAGGGAATCGAGGGAACTCTATAGTGAAAACTATTATCTTCCCTGCCTAGCTGGTCTTCAAAACTATTCGAACTTTAAATTAACCAATGTTCTTTATAGCATCTCTAGTGAGGGTAGAGAATATTATTACTCCTATTTGGTACAACACAATATGCATACTTCCACAACAGAATTCTATACTTATTACTGATTCATGATAAGGAGAAAGATATTTTCATATTTAGTGCTTTTCTTCTACAAAAACTCAAGTTATCTTTTTAAGTTTGTTTTGTTTTTGTAAAAATATTAAAATTACCAAAGATATTTAAACTTTCTTTACTGCGAAAATGTCTTTAGTTTAAATTATTATCTTTTTAAAAGTAGAAAGTTTTCTAAAAAGTGCATATTGCACATCTTCCCTGTGGGTTCGATATTCAGGTCTTAATCAAAAAGTTCTATATTACTTGATAATGATACGTACACTTGGGTAGTATCCCAATATATAAAAATTAAAAGTTAAATTCTTATTTGCTTCAAGACCAAGTTTTTTATTTTGTTGGAAAATAAGAAAATATAAGTCAAAAATATAATCAGAATTATTGTTGTAATGTTGCATATACGCAGTTTTGGGATCAAGTTTTTGGCACCGTTGCTTTGGATGTGAAGTAAAAATTTTAAAGAATTTATATATTTAAAAGCAAATTTCTATTTTTAGAAAGTCTTATTTAAACTTTAAGTTATTGTATTTTATTTTGTGTGTGTTTAGTTTCATTTTATTTTATGTTAGTGTATGCGTAGTTCAGGTTTTGAAGGACTAGTGCCCTACGATTCTGAATTAGAGAGAACTATTAAAAAAATCAAAAAAATCAAAAAATTTAAAAATCTTGAAAAATCCAAAAAAAGTTACAGAAATGGCAAACCAAAATGATCAAAATGCTG